>NC_057408.1:2657122-2739622 GCF_019320065.1 Cervus canadensis | reverse complement strand
GAGAAAGAGTGGTGTGGGGAGCAGAAATAAAGAAAATAGGATCTTAAAGAAATCTTATATAACAGCAAAGTACAATGAAAAAGGTCTCCAAACCTTTGTTTTTATTTTCTCATAAAGGAAACTTCTCAATACTTTAAATGGCAAAAGGCAAAAACATTTATTTTAGTAAAAAAAAAAACCTGAATATATCATAGGAAGAAAGCTGTATATATTATGAGATATTTCCAAATTATTTCCTGAATATTTTATACAAATATCGATCAACATCTAGTTTGGGTTGACTTTGCTAAGGAGTTACTAAGAATAATTTAGTGGTATGTCTTTGGCCACATCAAGTCTCCATAAAATTCACAATGCTGGCTTTTGTGCCTTGTGATTTTACCTGGTTGTTAGCACATTTTAAGTGTTTTTCTTATCACTTTCACGCTAACGTATAACCCTTTAAGAAATTTTTTCTTTAAATCACCTTTCACGAATTTGCTCTGTGTCTAACATGATAAAGTTTTTTAATGTGGATTTTTCTGTGATAATCTAAAGTGCACACATAAAGTCACAAAGGCACTGATTTTTGCCCAGGAACTACCTTTTCCCTAAGTGTGATATTTGACAAAATTGAGGCTTGAAATGGAAAGGATTGCTACCAAGGCATTTCTGATGGGTTTGCACACACACACAAACACACACACACGCACACGGGTTTATAATTCTATTCGATTGATTCTCTAATATCTAGCCATTTCCCAGACATTTCTGGATAGTCAATTGCTTTTCTTTGTTTGATATGTGTAGAAATTAATAGCCACTGGAAACAACACATTCATGAATATAAAAAAACAATTTTGAGAACATTCCTCAGCCTCAGATCAAATGATATTTAGCAGCTCTGTATAGCTAAAAATAAATTTAAAAGTAGCCCAATTTCTCCCATGCCTGGAAACCACCGATGGGAGTCTATATGTATCCTAGTGAATACAAATTAATCGAGCTAGTTCAACAGCTGATGTGGATGGAGACCTTTGCTAGGTCAGTGTTGTACAACCAGTGAGTACTTAAGAGAATTCCCATTCCTCTTTAACCAAAATAGACACAACTCAGAAAGAGTTTAAAAGCAGTGTCACATCCTAGTGGCTCTGTCAATTTGGGGGGAATTTTTATCTGTTTTTATTTTATGTACAACCCTATCTTTGAGCATTCCCATGAAGCTCAAAGTCTAATAAAATGAGAAAACTTGCAAATAGCAATGACTTATATTTTTAAAATAATGTATAACCCACTCAGAGACAGGATGGGGATCCCACTTTTCATTTACTTAAGACAAGTTTTAATTTCATGTTGCTTGTTAAAATTAGTACTTTGTAATGTATATGCTTAATTTTAATGTTGTTTTTCCTAAGTTTGGAGGTTTTTATTTTGGCTATTGGTGATATTAAAGTTCAAATTATACTATATATGTATTTAATATAAAATAACACATTTAGGGAATAATTCACATGAGACTTCATTTCGATAAAGCATAACTCATTAGAAGTCTCTCTGCATCTAAGCTCTAACTCTGGGTGCAAGTTTTAAAGAAAATAAAAATAAAATTTTATAAATATTCTATAAAAGATTTAAAATGTACATAGTTTTTAAAGAGGTATCAATAATTTGTACAAAATTGTGGTATAATTTGATGTTTAAACTGTTAAAATAGTTTTCGTAGATTTAATGAGAAGATCCAAGTTTCACAATCTGAAATCATCTTTTTGGAACTTTAATTTCCTACCTTGTCCTTAATAGCCAGTATTCATAATTCTTATAAAAATTTTAAGTCAACATTTCAATAAATGTGTATACCCATTAGAAATCTAAATGTATTAGAACATATTGATTTCTTTACTGAATTACCTCTTCTTGATTCTGTATACATGAATAGTCTCTGTAGATTTGTTAAAAACTGAATTTCTCTTCTTTGTCTTCCTCCAGTTTTCATGACTGGGCTGGTTCCATTTGAATATGAGTTCCTCCTGGCCTTGGAAGGGGTGAACCAAGGGTGATAGCAAGAGTGGATCAAAACCACAGACTAGACTGCTGTTTGATGTTCAGATGGAAATACGAATGCCAAAAGGAAGGAAGTAAAAGTACAGTCAGGATCTGTGTTCACATAAAAATTCCTCAGTGCCTGGAACTCAGGGCAGTAGAGTCAATAGTTATGTTGGTAATAACACCTCGTCATACTATTGATCTGTTACTAGTCCCTCCCTCACAATAATTAATTTGATACAGATTCCCAGAGAAACTTGTTCGACATCGATTTTCCATATTACAATTTCATCCTCACATTATTCAGGGAAGCATGTAGGTAGTAGGTTATATCATATTATTATTATCCTGTATTGAATGGGAGACAGGTGGGACGTGAAAGGGATGAAAATATATTATTGAAATGAACAAATGTTTGAGTGAAGAATATATTTTTTAAAATTTATCTTGGAATCTTGGGGTCACAAGAATTTCATCCTCATGGTTCCTTTGCCGAGCCTGTAGAAATGATGTTTTAAACACCAGAAAGTGTTAGGGAGTTTGGGCTTTTGTAGGACTTGCTCTACTTTTGGCTGTACATGCTTGTAGGGAAGATCAATTCATGGTCTTCACAATGCAATGCACATTGGAGAAAATCCCAAAATGGTCACTCAATTGACCTATGCGTGCATGCTCATTCGCTCAGTCATGTCCAACTCTGCAACCCCATGGACTGCAGCTCACCATGCTCCTCTGTCCATACAATTTTTCAGGCAAGATATACTGGATGGGTTGCCATTTCCTCCTCCAAGGGATCTTCCTGACCCAGGGATCAAGCCTGCGTCTCTTGCATCTCCTGCATTGGCAGGCAGATTCTTTACCACTGAGCCACTTGGGAGGCCCCAGTTGGTCTGTTTTGGTATTAAGGTACTTGCTTAAGATCAAACTCCAAGAATCCATTCATTTAGCAAAGTATCAAAAATCCAGATGAACCAAAAAAATTATGAAGCCTTGTGATGAAGTGCTTGCTGGTGAGTGGAGTTATTTTTCCCCATGTAACAACTGTTAACTTCCACATGTACATGATAGCATTCATTTGTTTATTTACTCAATTACTCCACAAATATTTCAGAACACGCTCAGTCGTATCTGACTTTTGTGACCCCCATGGACTGCAGCACGCCAGGCTTCCCTGTCCATCACCAACTCCCGGAGCTTACTCAAACTCAGGTGCATTGAGTCAGTGATGCCATCCAACCATCTCATCCTCTGTCATCCCCTTCTCTTCCCAACTTCAGTCTTTGCCAGCATCAAAGTCTTTTCAGAGGAGACAGTTCTTCGCATCAGGTGGCCAATGTATTGGAGTTTCAGCTTCAATATCAGTCCTTCCAATGAATATTCAGGACTGATTTCCTTTAGGATGGACTGGTTGGATCTCCTTGCAGTCCAAGGGACTCTCAGGAGTCTTCTCCAATACCACAGCTCAAAAGCATCAATTCTTCGATGCTCAGTTTTCTTTATAGTCCAACTCTCACATCCATACGTGACTGCCAGAAATACCATAGCTTTGACTAGACGAACTTTTGTTGGAAAAACAATGTCTCTGCTTTTTAATAAGCTGTCTGGGTTGGTCATAACTTTTCTTCCAAGGAGCAAGTGTCCTTTAACACCTACTGCATGCTAGCTATTTCTCCAGGCTCTAGAGATTCAGAGGTAGAATCAATACCAGTCCCTGTTCTCAAGTTACTTTCAATAAAAAAGAGGAAATGTATGAGCTATAAGACAGTATGAATACTGTAGTAATCTAAAACAATACAACATCCAATAAGATTTATATAGCCATATGTCTCTTTAGCCAGTGTTTCATTCAATCATCATTATTGGATAATATCAGTATTTTATTTCTGTGCATATACAGTATAATATAGAATAAGGAAATGTCTTTATAAACTACCTAATAAGTTGGTATGCAGTTTTTTATTTTTACATGAATTTTTCACTCCCATGACAATCATAATTATAGTTTATCAGGAGATTTCTGACCTTTTTCTAAACATAAAGATAAAGCCTTGCTTCAATTTGTCCCTAATACAGATTTAGCAACAGTATTTAGTTCCAGTTCATTTTTTTAGTTCACTATTTTAATTAAGTTTGGCCTTTGTTCCACCTTTCAGCCCTGTTGGTAACTGTTGAGTGAAAGTGAGTGTCAGTTGCTCAGTTGTGTCCTATTCTTTGTGATCCCATGGACTGTAGCCCACCAGGCTTCTCTGTCCATGGAATTCTCCAGGCAAGAATACTGGAGTGGGTTACCATTCCCTTCTCCAGGGGATCTTCCCAACCAAGGGATCAAACCTTGGTCTCCTGCATTGCAGGTGGATTCTTTACCAGCTGAGCCACCAGGGAAGCCCCTAGTAACTGTTATGTTTCAGCAATTTCAAAGAAATTACATTTTTAAATGATTTTTTAAAATCCTTCCTATTAGTGGTCATTAACCTTACTCATAGCACATATTATACTTCTTTGTAATTAGAGGGACCAAACAAAGTTTTAAGCAGCCAAAATCACCCAGAATCCAGAACCTTTCTCTATAGGTCTCTTTAAAATAAGACCCATGGCTTTAAAGCCAAGTAATATAAGATTAGGGGAATGCCAGTTTGGTCAAAATATTACCTACTCAAAAGTTTAAATGACAGCATTTTGCTTGCAATCCCAGAGTCAAGTTTTGCATATCCTTTTTGAATAACTTCAGTGAAGTTAAGTGATTTGAAATTGAATGCAGCGGGGTAAGCCAGTGAGACAGCTGAAAGCTATTGCAGGTCAAGGAAATCACGTGAAGTAGAGTCATCCTCGATTTCAATCCCTTTCATTGTGTAGAAACGCCAGCACCATTGGACTCTCAATGTGACTGCATCTTGTTATATGTATAGAAGTTTTAAAATCAATTTGATTTTCATTGGTATGATTCTCTAGTGTACTTAATATGCTATGGACGGATTCCTGAGAATAGAAAGAAGCAGTTACACTTCTCATGAATATATAGCAGATGAGGCACTCGGATTTATTATTCCATTCTATTTTAAAACACGCTTATGAATTTTTTTTTAAATAAAAGAAGAAAAAAATGTCTAAAAAGCATAGACTGGTAGATCTGAGTTTTAATTTTCTCACCTACTAGGTGACTTTGACTACTTTGGGTCTCATTATACACCTCTAAATTACTACCAACGTTTTTATGAACAATGACTTGATGTATTTAAATATATGTATTTGAAGTGAACTAATCCTCATATTTCAGATATAAATTTCTTTTTATTTATGGAAACATTTTCTTTTTGTGGCTTTTAATAAGGTATATGCAACTCAAGGAGACAGAGAAGGACAATTTAAAACTCTCCAGAAAAAAAAATTAAAAATAGCATTAATTGACAAGTTCTAGAACTCAAGAGAATTCTAAATAAATTCACAATTCACTAATCAAAAAAATTTCATATGCTGATTCAAGAAGCAATGTGTATGCAGCTCACGATAAATTTTGATCACAAACTATAAACCCACCGATATTAATCTTGCTCTTGTTCATTCTTTTTGGTTAATGGAGTTAATATTTAGTTAGCTCATTTTGTAGCATACCCTCTCCAGTGGTATTGATTTTCTTTTCTCTTCTGTTCTGTGACCTCACTACAGTGCCAAAAGTCACAGGGGAGGAGTTTAATGTAGACTTTAACACCAAGAAATTAACACAAGTCCACGTCCCACTGATAGAGTAGAAAATTACTTAACCTAGCTTTCTGTGTAATTGATTTTTTAATGCCTTAATGCAAAATGTTCTTAAAAACCTCTCTAAACCATACTTTGGGCTAAATCTTGATTATTGTTCAAAGTACCAGTTATATAAATTGTAGATTAACTTTGACCCCATCCAAATTGTACCTCTAAGGTAGATTGTTAGGGGAACAAAAAATTAACTTCCAGAAGTCTTAACGTCAGATTATAAAACTAAGATTGATTATGAAAATTCAGTTTTCTTCACAAGTAAAACATACATAAGAGTCTCTCAATCAACAGATGCCAGGCCTGCCTGTGCTGGGGCTGCTGGGAGGCAGAGTGCAGGACCTCAGCCCAGCCCGGAGGGCGTGACAGGACCCCGGGAACTGTGTGCAGACAAGAAGCTTTGCCTACACATCTTGCCTTCTCTTCTAGGGTCCATTCCTCTGCACCAGAACACCTATGGTAGCACATGAGTCCCCATGAATGACAAAAACATGTGGATGAAATTTTTTATTCCTCATCCAAATGTTAGAATGCATGTGTATCTCATGTATAGACACAGCCCCAAACCACAATAGTTTCATTGACTAAATTTACCCTTCAGTGTGCATTTTCTGAAATGTATTTTCTCCAAATGTTTTTCATCAATTGTTGTCAACAACCATCCTGGGGGAACAGAAGGACCTTTCAAAGACAAGCAACTTGCTAACCCCTGGGGCTGCTGGCTGGGGCAAAGCCATAGAGTGCTTGTTGCAGGCTCAGAGGAGACTTTAAAAAGGAGACAGCCAAGATAAGGAGTAGGAAGCAGAGTGGGATTGAAAGGAGAAGGAAGGAGGATGTATTTCCATAGGAGGGCTAGGCAAATGCCAACAATTTTACTCTTCATCCAAATGTCAGGCATTTTATATTGTACCCTCTGTACTTAGATGCCCTGTATACATACAGGATACAGGACTTAAATGAGCTTATTTATTGAATTTAAGTTTAGCTTGAGAACATAATATCTATTTAATCAACTTTTCCTCCCATCTCACAGCCACCAACAAACAGAACAGGTTATCTGACCTACTCATTTGGCTCTTCAAATTAAATGAGCTCTAAAAAATGTAAGATTTTTTTTTGCAGTTGGAGGCCACAGCAGACGTGTATGTGAATTAGCATTTTCATGTCTTGGTTAACATTCAGTGCTATAGTTTTGTTTGTCCCTGGAAGAAATTTTCCAAATGTCAGATAGAAACAAAAATTGAAATAATCACAAACTTCTCCAGTAAACTGAAAATATAGAGTAAATCTTAGACTGTACAATGGATCAAAGTATGCTTTTTTGGTCTGTAGGAATGAGTTAGTACGTGAAAAACATTATGATAATTGGAGTTTCACAATAACATTAATTTGTATTTCTTTCACAAAGCAGATCGGATTAAATGAAGTACAAGCATTTGTGGAATGTATCTGTACCCTTCCCTAGAGCAGAGGCATTGGGGGTTACCTGTAGAGCAGGATTCCTCTGCCTTCAGAAAGCAGATTTTCTAGCTGAGGAAGACCAAACTAGTGTAGGGAAGAGTCAGTGGCACTTGGGGGACTTCTGGTTTTGGATGGACTAGTGGGGGTGCACCTTAGGGAAGAGAAACCACCTAAAACAGAGCCAGCAGATGTCTGCCTTGGGGAAAGGGTTTGTGCTTAGTGACAGAGAAATTCAGGTTGGTGGAGCTGGATGGGACAGGGTTACTGGAGAACCTGGAGCGGATCATGCAGTGTAGACCACAGGGGACCACTGCAGGGTCTCGAGCAGAGGTGTGCCATGACGTTTAACAGAAAGTCATTACCATTGTGCCTTGAAATGTAGCACTGGTCAATCTATTGGCTTTTTTAAGGTTTTTTTCCCCTCTTTGGATATTCCAGTTTCACCCTTCATCTGCTATTTACTGCTCATGCCTGCTTTGGCGTGGCGAATGCTCTCATCCGTCTCTCTTGTACTTCCAGTTTCTAATGACTGTGTGCGTGAGGGCAGAACCAGGGGTCGGGTGGAGATGTGGGACTGCCTGGTCCCAGAGGACCCTGGAGAGACCAGGGAAGCAGGAACCTTGTGGCTCCAGGCTCTCTGGGCTGCACTCAGCAGAAGTGTAGTTTCTCTGATGTGCGATCGTGCTGTCTCTACCCTCTTGGGGCGAGCAGGCTTCACAAGCAACGCCACAAATGTGCATTTGTGTAGACTCATCCCGAGCTGTGGCTCTTTTATGCATTTTATGCCCGAATTATCCATCATTCTCCAAGTTTAAGCTATTTCAACCATTTTCTTTATCATTAAGATCGTATGCCCCCCTCCACCCTGGCCTTTGTGTAACTTTTTTTTTTTTTTTAAGGGAGAATATAATGGGAAGATAGTAAGCATTTTCGTTTTTGGATGTCTCCAAACCCATTCATTAATTTTGGAAAAGTAAAATGCATTTAACCTGATGGAATATTTATAAAAATGGGAAGTTCATTGTCAACTAAATCTCATTTATTTAATCTACTATTAGACTGCTTTCTTTTCTTTTAGCCAGATGGAAAACATTAGCAGTAGTAGTGAACAAACATATCCAGGCTCCCAGAGGTCATTTTTAACCACCATTAACAATCTGGTTTTCACAGATTAGTAATATACAAAAGGCAACGGTCCAGTAAAGGATATACAAAAGGCAACTGAAGCTTCTATGCTCCTTATTTACCTAACATTGACCCAATTTTTAAAACCCTTTGTAAGTGAGACATTTGAACCTTCTGAACTCAAAATTGGCAGATTTTCCTGAGAAGCTGTAGCAAAATATCTGTTTAAAATAGACACTGATGTAAAATATTATTAAAACCTCTACAAAGTAGATGAAAACTTTGTTATGTTACCAGTAGATTTGCCTGTTATTTATATAGTTTTCATTTGCTACCTATTTGTTTAATGCTTCATAGATATGTAAACTTACTGTGAAGTGGAAAAGATATGCATTTTTACATATCATATATTAATTTTTGAAATTAATTATCTAGTTGAAATGTAATATAAGGTAAATAGTCCACAAAATACATTAATAGGTCAAAAAGAAACTGGTCTATAATGTGATAAGCAAATGGCTTCTAGAGTTGCTTATTCAGAAACACATTTAAATCATGTGTTGAGTGGTTGGGGAAGTTGTAGAATGATGAAATCTCACTATGCTCTGTAGATAGTTACAGAAATGTGTGCACGCTCGTTTCATCTCTTGTTCAGCCTCAACATGTAGATATGAAACATCTATGAGTTTAACTGGTTAGCTGACTCTAAAGTAAACAAAGGCAAAGCTGCACATAATATGAATTTACCTTCATTTTTAAATACCATTTTTCTTGGTTTATGGGGCTTCCCAGGTGGCACTAGTGGCCAATACAGGAAATGTAAGAGACGTGGGTTTGATCCCAGGGTGGGGAAGTTCCCCTGGAGGAGAACATTGCAACTCATTCCAGTATTCTTGCCTGGAGATCTCCATGGACAGAGGAGCCTGGTAAGCAACAGTCCATAGGGTTACAAAGAGTCAGACATGACTGAAGCACCTTAGCACACACGCACGCATTCCTGATGTATGTATGTATGATTTGTGGTCAACCTGCAGGTTACTCTTCTTTCAGTGTTAGTGCTCGGTCATGTCTGACTCTTTGTGACCTGGTGGACTGTAGCCCACCAGGCTTCCTCTATCCATGGAATTCTCCAGGCAAGAATACTGGAGTGGATTGCCATTTCCTTCTCCACGGGATCTTCCTGACTCAGAGATCAAACCTGGGTCTCCTGCACTGCAGACAGATTCTTTACCACTTGAGCCACCAGGGAAGCCTTTCTTTTAGATAATAGTAATTTATAGGAATTATATTGAGATCTGTATGTAAAAAGCTTTGCAGATATTTTCTCATTATTTTACTATATGGAGAAGAAAGCCAAAGTATTAATATTCAAAGGTCTGTAGAGAGAGGCAATGTCCCAGATGAGAGTGAGAATGAGTTTGTGCAAATATGATCTAGATGGTACAGAAAATGGCTGCCATTAAAGAATTCAGGTATGCCCTGGATATTATTAACAATGGGGAGCCAGGGGAAGCGCCTTCCCATAACTCTGCACATACTTGTGAATATTTGTGTATTTGTATTTACATCTGCACACATATGCACACATGCTCATCTGCAGACACATACTCCTGACAGTCATCAGGTAAGCTACAGAATCGCTGTTTATAATATCATGTGGAAGATTTCTCTGTCTGTCCTTGATACCATAGGCTGCTGCTTTGGGAAGAAATTCTTCTTTCCTCTTTGCAGAAATTTTTACCTTCACGGTAAAGTTTTCCAGTATTCCTGCAGGTGCCCAGGACCACTTCCATTCTATTTCTTGCTGAAGAAGGAAAATTAAAACACAATGAGAAGAGAACTGAAATGATCTATCTGATCTGTGTTGTAATTTAGAATTCATGACTGCCCAGGTCCCTTTCAGTGACAGTTGGAAAGACTTTATTGAATACCTAGCATGTGTCTAGCACTGTAATAGGCACTGGCCATACAGAAAAGACAGAGCACTTGCTTCCAAATAGTACGCTGCCTCCTAGGTGCAGAAGGCTGCGAGGGAGCAGCACCAGGGATACAGAAGAGCTAACCCGAGGGAGAGAGGAGGGGCATTCAGGAAACCTCCTCAGAGCACACTTGCTGGACGGCCACATCGCTTTAGATGAAAATGGAAAGCTTAATTAAATTATTTGGATAATTGCAGATAGCAAGTTGAGATTTTTAAAAAATTCTGATAGTTGAATGATTACATTTCCTTGCTTATGTTTTCTGGATTATATAGACTGAATTTATGACTTAGCTATACACTTTCTTGGCTTGCTATCATTCTAGTTAGCGCCTGCAAAATAGTTAAGAACAACAATCTAAGCTCTATCCATAATATGGTTTGTATGGTTGAAGACGAGTAATTAAGAAATTATCATAGTTAAGAAATTATCATCAGTAAGCATGTGATTGTTACAAAGTTACATGACTTATTTCACACGCTCACTTAGGTTGATTTCCTCTCAAACAACGTATCAATTATTAGGAAACCACTTCCCTGGTGGCTCAGAGGGTAAAGAATCTGCCTGCAATTTGCTTTGATCCCTGGGTTGGGAACATCCCCTGGAGGAGGGCATGGCAACCCACTCCAGTATTCTTGCCTGGAGAACCCCATGGACAGAGTAGCCTAGTGGGCTACAGTCCATAGGGTCACAAAGAGTCGGACACGACCGAAGCGACTTAGCACGCACACACACACACACAGCAGGCTCATATATTCTCTCCCAGGGACACCTAAAGCCTCCTCCCACTTCTTCTTCACTGCCCATTTTGGTGACCCAAGAAGACTGAAGGCTGCTTCTTCTGGTCCTGGGGACCTTCCAATTAACAGCAGGCTTCTTCGCTTCTAGAAACAGAGGGACTCTGATCAGACTTCCACTAGAAATGTGGACTGTTCTACCTCCTCTTTTGCTGTTCTAACAGTTAGCATCGTGGTAAAGACTGGGTGGTGATGGGGGCCAGGATGCGGTGACATCTAGAGTGTGCTTTCGTGGAGCCACCATCGTGGTGTAGGTGGACTCTGACCTCAGTTCTGTCCCTCCAACCCCGCCCCGCCGTGCTTTAGGGGAAGGATACAGGAGCAAATGAGGACAACTCTGGCTCTGAGGACTTCCACTTTGAAGTTATATTAAATGCACTCTTTTGTAGATAGAAAGTGAAAGTAAAAACTTGCAGAAAATAGTCTACACAAAACTAATATTTTTTCCTCCTTTTTTATAAGGTGAGCACACACAGGAGACGAATTCGCCTCATTCACTCAAAAAGGATGTAGAAAATATGGGGAAAGGTAAAGAAAAGTTTTAATTCTGTGGAACTTCTCTTAGCTTTAAAAGACTAAAGAGATAATAGGAGGATATTTTTGCTCTGCACCATATTTTAAGCTTGACAAGCAACATATGAATAATATATGGACCATTGGGTGGATATAATTGAGATTAATGCATACATATCAATCAATACATGACACTGTAATATAATACTTTAAAATAATATATTACATTGATTTATATTCATGGATTTCTGCACAAAATCTATCCTATGTCTATGCAACACTTTTTAAACTAGTAAAATATTTTGTCTTATAATAATAAATTGCCATATATAACAGTTCTCTGGAGAGTTATTTGTAAAGATTAGTAAAATGACTCTTTTTTTTCTTTATTAGAAGAACTTCAGAAGGTTTTATTTGAACAAATAGATTTACGGAGACGACTCGAACAAGAATTCCAAGTGTTAAAAGGAAATACATCTTTCCCAGTATTCAGTAAGAAATCACTTTTATTTCATTGCATTATGATATTTGATAACATTTTTATTAGTCAGTGTAAGTACATGATCTTCCTGTGATCTCTTTAGTATTTGGAAATTTTAGCCTGTTATTTATTTTATCAGCTCACAGATAAAATTTCTTATAAGAACCTTTTGGTATTAATTGTATTGGTAGATATGTTTGTGCATATATATATTGTGTACATTTAAAACATGTATGCAAATATACCCTTAAATATATAGATATATTTAAATAAATATATTAACATTTTTAAAACAAAAGAACTACTCAAGTATTTTTTTCTCTAAGGTAGGAAAAACAAAAGAATAGTTAATTCCTTTTCTCAGATAGTGCTAGAGAGCTGCCTGGTACTTGAAATATGAAGATTTAAAATTTAACAATTCAATATACCTATATTTTATTAATTAAAATTAGTATAATTTTAGTAGTTTGAGATTCTCCATCCATATTTAGCACTAAAATTTCATTCCAGATTTATTGGCAAAAGAAATTATGGCATAAAAACTGTTGGTTCTGCTTGCAGAGTCCTAGAATTTCAGAAAGACCTATGATAGGTGTCCAGATTTCTTAAATTCTCCAGTCATGTTCTGAATCACTCTTAGATAAGTACTGGGTTGACCAAAAAGTTCATCCATGACCAAGTAAATTACAGTAGTGTTTTTCAAACTTTTTGAAGTTTCATTTAGTCATATTCCTTTCTCCAGAGAGAGGAAAGTGGGAAATAAAATAATATGTAAATATATTTACTTTTATTCTGGGACACTTTGAGCATGTCAGTACCCTTTGTTTATTAAACCAAAAATCAGAAAACTCATGTTGATAATTCCTGGGCAAGAGTCACAGGCAAATATCTGGAAAAAGACTTTTCAGTAATTGTGGCAATTTTAATAGTAGGAACACAAAGGTCTGCCAGAGCTTCTCAAATGTAATCGTCTGCACAACTGAAAGACTTGCCCTGTTGGGTAGCAGTTTTGAACAGTACTGGGTTCCTGGTAACATGTCAGACTAACTTACACCAGAATGTTTAGCAGGGATAAAAATGAAGAGGGCTCATGATGGAAGAGAGTTCTAGCCACAAGAAACAACAGAGTTGGCCAAGTTTGGGCTCTGTCAGTGTCCACATGGGAGGTTTGGAGCTCATGATGATACTTGAGTATTTTGAATTTGGAGAATGCTTGCTGTGGCTTAGAATAAGATCAAAGGGAAGAGAATGACCAACAGCTCTAGACAGTGTGTTAGGATCATGATATTTGTAGAGCTAAGAAAAAGAGGAACATAGTAAAAATATCTTTGAGACCTTAAAAAACAGGTGCTTCCAAAGGATCCAGGATCCTCCAGTTTCTAAAAAAAATGTACCTTAAGAACGACTGTACAGATCCTTGCAGCAGTGAGTAGACACTGAGTGATTTGTGTCCCCTCTAAGCTGATGTTTATCTAATTGTTGAGTCTGCAGATCCAGCAGACTGGATCCAGACCCCAGTGAGTCCCCAGAGTGTCTGCCTAACTCCCTGTGAAGCCAGGATAGCCATAATTTTTCCCACTAATAGAAGTTGATCAACTGTTTTAAGGAATTGAGACTCCCCTGGCAGCACAGTGGTTAAGACTCTGTGCTTCCACTGCATGGGGCATGAGTTCAATCCCTGGTCAGGGAACTAAGACCCTACATGCCATGGCACAGCCAAGAAAAAACAAAATCATTTTAAGAAATTAAGTAATTTACACATTTCTTACTAATTATTATAAAACATGTAGATGTTTCTGTTTTTTTCAAAAGTTGGGATCCCAGTTTCCATTCAGACCCATCACTCATCCTTTTGTTGTGCATTAAGATGACTCCTCTGTGTTGCCATGTGTATGAAGCACTTCGATTAAACAACAGAAAAGTTTTACTCTTTTTTATCTGCAGTGTACTCCACTGACCAAGGAAGTGGTGTGGGTACCCAAGTTTGAATAATGCGTGGTTTAGACCCACCACAAAGAGGCAGTTAATTTCACACCAGTGAAAATAGCAAATGCCCATTATGTGCTTGTTAACTAGACGTGAGAGTTTGTGAGGCTGGCGGACAGATTTAGATTCGCTCAGGTGGAGAGGGGAGGACGGAACTTTGTAAAGCCACATCAGAAGGAAGCAGAGAGGAAACCCAGCCAGAGCGTTTCACCAGGAGGTGGATTCAGTCAGGACAGTTCAAATCTAATTCCCTTAGAACACTGGGGACATAGGCTGTTATCACCTGTGACTTAACGATTCCAGGCTCAAAATCCCCTGAGCTACTTTGTAGCTCTGCTACCTCCGGTTGTAGGACCTCAGAAACTGGAACATGGGCCAGGTAATCCCAGTCTCATAGAAAGATGAGGACTATATGAGAGGATCCACGTGAAAGTCCGAGAACATCCCTAGCATAGGATAAGTGCTTGATAGCATCAGCAGTGACAGTGATGGTGATGAAGAAGCAGGAGGAGGAAGAGGAGATTATTCATTAGCATTGAGTTCTTGAAAAGCATTTGTAGAATACAGAGCATGGTGGTTAGTAGCTGGGTCTCCAGGTTTGGACCTCGACTTCCCCACAGAGTGACCTTAGACAGATTTTTTACCCGACCTCCTTTTCAACTGTGGAACAATACTAGCACCCACTTTGTGGCATTGCAGAGAGGATTAAAATGTATAAAGTGTTTAGCATAGTGACTGATCCATAGTAATGTGAGTCGTTGTTACTATCACCATTTTAAGTGTAATACTTATGTTCCTAAAAGGGCTTTATGGTAAAGCAGCTGATATTAGAAAGCAGAACTTCTAGAGCTTTATCGGGCTGTAGTTATAGAGGATGGGACAGGCAGCGAACCTGGTTTTGATACAAGACAATTCCATTTAGTTGTCCAACTGAGCAGACAAGCAAAGAGAAGTCAGGAGGGGATCCTCAGGAAAGGTGGGAGAAATGTAATCTAGAATTGGGTAGAAATAAGAGTTGGAGGAAATGGATGAGGAGGAGCTTCACCTCTGTCAAGGTCATTGAGGTGATAGTGGCACAGCTGGTCCCATGTCCTGCAGTGACATCCTGTGTTTAATTGGACAAGAGTGAATGGTCAGAGGCCCTGCCCCCAGCATGCCACCAGGCTCTCCCACTGAGGACCGGTCTGATCATTGTTGCAGCTGCAAATCCAGTCATCATTTTGTCATGACACTGTATCTGCCTTCCCTAGTGAATCTCTCCTTCCTCCCTTCTCCAGCACCTGGCACCTACCTTTATGACAGCATTCAGGCCTTTGCTGTAGCTTTTCAGTCATTTTACTGTCTTGCCACTAGCCATCAGTGTAACCTCAGAGCCTAGCCCTGACCTGGGACCTGCCAAAAGGTTGCTGGATGAGGTCACCAGTGGAGAAGGCCCTCACCCCGCCTCCCCTCTCTCTCATGTCACTGCTGCAGGGGGTAACCCTAGGTCCTCACCTCTCTTCCCTACTCCAGCTCTTTCTGCTTGCTGCCATTAGCCCAGCCTCCCTAAAAATCTACTTTGGTGCCACATCTTCCACCCCCTATAGTGATTCTCTGTTGCTGATCATATTGCAACTAATCTGACTCCTGACTCACCCCATCCACCCTGCTTATTCCCACTTCTCCCCTGTTCAGCTCGTTACCCCACGGACAGCCCTCATCCCTCACTTTCCACCTCTGCACCTCTTGCTTCTCTAGTCCAAAAACCCCCCTCGTCTAGGTGCGCCTCATCACTTGGAACATTGCTCAAGTTCCGCCACCTCCAGGAAGCCTTCCCGCTCTTGGAGTATGCACTCTTTGCTGAAGTCCTAGTTCCACTGGTGTTTTGTGTTAGCTTCTCACTGATTTTTTCACCCTCCGCCTGACATTATTGTAAATAAGTTGAGGAAAGAGTCTTTGTTGCTGTCCACCCAGCAAATTGTGGGCATATAGCGTACTCTCAATCAATGGTTGATGTAAGTTTTGGTGTCATATTCAAAAAGATTAAAGCTCATAATGAAGATGAGATTGGATCACTGATAAAGGAGACTAGTGAGGACTCATGAATTGAGTCCTTAGATTTGCAGATATGATGACAAATTCATGGCACTGAGAGAACCAAGTAGAAAGGCCAGTAGTTTACAACAAGGAAGCGCTAATGACTGAGGCTTTGTGAAAAACTTAGCTGGTAGGTGTTAATCATGTCATCGTTTTAGATTTTTATTTAAAAATCTGTTTTCCGAGTTCCTTTTAAGATTACTTAGAAGACCCAACTACATTTCATCTATCCAAATATGGTCATCCCATCTTTCACCTGTGACTGTTACTAAATTCATTCTAAGATCGGTAGAATCATAGAATTCTTCTTTGCTCACTCTTTGTATAGTGCCCTCTGGAGAAGGAGGGAAGGGAGTTTCTAAAACATGGTACGGACCAAAGTCTCTATTATCCTTTAAAAGCAGTGACAACAAAATGAAGGCTGTGTAAATGAAATAAGCCCCCAAGCTTATTGCTTGATAAGTAGGCTCTACTGGGGGAATTAGATCTACCATATGAGTCCTCTTATTTCTGGTGCCAGGAAGGTAGGCTGGGTACTTCTTGTTGCTATTTGAAAGATTGTTTGGCTTTTCAGACGGTCCGTGTTTGCAGAACACAGGTGTTGCCTCTGTGTTTGGCTGGCAGACTGCCTTCGGTGCTTTTTCTGCCACCTCCTTTTATGCTGTCATCTTCCCAAAAATAGTTGGGCTTTAAGTAAATCTCATTAGAGAAATAAGCTTACTGCTTTTTCCATCTCCAGTTAAATTGTGCCTTCATCGCCTTAGAACATAGCAAACTTTTTAGTTTTTTTCTTTTGCCAGTTAGCAATCTTTATATCTCCCAAGTTATGCTTGTTGTAGAAGAGTTTAAGTATGCAGAAATATAAAAGAAAGAAAGTAAAAAATCACCCATAATCTTGTCACCTAGAGAAAACCAATGTCAACATTTTGGAGTTTCAGCCTTTCTAATGCATATTAAATCATTTTTTAAACAAAATAAAATATTACACACACTATTTTTTTAATCTTCCTTTTTTCCGCTTAATGTGAACTTCTTTTCTTGACTTCCCAGCAGTCTATAAATGTAGTCTTATATTGGACATTAAAGTTTATCCAAGTTTTAGACATCATTGTTACTAAATCTTTGCACAAATCCATGATCATTTTCTTAGGATAAACTCCTAAAAGAATTGCTGTGCCAAAGATATGATCTTTTCAAAGCTCTTGCAAAATTTTATGTTGCTTTCTCAAAAGGTTGTACTAATTCATATTCCCATCCTTGAAACACCACATATCATCTTTTCTTTAGATCTTTGGTAACTTAAATGGAAAAAGTGGTTCCTCATATTATTTCCTTTTCTTTCATTGCTGAGGATATTGAACACTTTGCCTATATCTGCCATCCCTTTGTACATGTTGTGAATGCCCATTATATTCTTTCCTCATATTTCTTTTGATGTGTTCATTTTCTTATGGTTTGTGTGAACTCTTTACATACTAAAGTATGAATTCTGTATCATGTTGCAAATTTTTTTTTGCTTCAGTTCATTTTAAAATGTTGACTTTGGTGTTTTATGTTCACGTTTGTCACATCAAAGCTTTTAATTTTTTTCTAATCAAATCTATCAGTCTTTCTGGCTTGCTTTTTGTCTTTGACACCTTTCCTCACTCCAGTTTTATAAAAATATTCACCATTTTTCTATCACTTTAATGGCTTTTTTTTTTTTTCATTTTAATTTAAAGAATTGTGTTGTATGCCATCAGAGAGCCATGAGCGTGAATTAAGTAAGGGCTAGTTACCATCATTCCACTCTAAATTGCCCTTAGCTCTTTCCTCCTCCAAAATCAGACTCTCCTGGGATTCCAGGGAGGTGGCACAGCCAGCTTCAGGCACGCTTCATTCCCACCCACCTCAGTTCCCCCCCTGATCAGAGGCACTGCGGAGCTCAAGAGGGACAGAGGAAGCTGCCAAGGCTCAGAGGGCAGGTCTCGTCTTCACAGATGGATGCCTGCTTGGGATGACTCTGGCCTCTGGAAAGCACACTGATCTTCTGAAGGTGTCTGGCCCAGGCTTGGGGCCACGGATGCTGGTGGAATGCTGGTTCCTATTGCCTTATGCCCAGTCTATGGGCTTTGACCCACCTCCAGAGCATCCTGAGGTGGCGGGTGGATGCCAGCCCCTCATACAGTCCCTGACTCCTAATTGTTATCAGTGCAAGTCAAAATTACCCACTCCCCATCTACCAGCACAGGAAAGAGAACTGGGTGTCTGAAGCCCAACCAAGTCAACTCACCTTGTCATCAAATCTTAAAGCACTAGAGCAGGAAAGGGCCTTTCTGTACAGAACACATTGTTCTGTACCCTTGTTTGTTCGGATAAGGGTCTGAGCCTGCAGAGCCGGGTAACTGTCATTCAAGGCAGATCCAGACCTTCTGGTGGATATTTCAGTGCTCTTTTCATTCCTCATTCATTAACCAGCCCCTGCCGTGTGTCAAGCACTATGGTGGGCTTTGGAAGTTTTAGAAGTGTCTAAAATATATCTGCCTGCCCTCACTGTTTCACTCAGAGACACGTGTATAACAGCTAATCATAGTACAAACTGTGGATGCATTAACAAAGGTATGTGTAGAGTACTGGAGGAGAAGAGAAGAATGACCGATTCTGGCAGGAGAGGGCGGGAGAATCAGAGAACATTGTGGGAGATATAACATTCGCGCTTAAAGAAACAGGAGAGGTTTGCTGGAAGGGCAAGGCCACACCAGCGGCGATCACACGGTGGCCAGGAGTACATTGCGTGTGTGAAGACGAGCGTGGTTTGGCGGGTGACGGGGCGCAAGGAGCTTCCTCCACCCTCTTTGCTGTAGTCAGCTGTTCCCCACTGTTCCCCACTCAGCCTCCACGTTTTAGCGAAGTGCTGATCACATCTCCTCCCCCTTTCCTCACCCTTCACCCTCCATGGGAATCAGGCCTCCTCATTTAACCCTTGCACAGTACTACAGACTTACCTCTATTACAGCAACTTTCCCATCAAGTTCTGAGATGAGAATAGGAAATGGGTCTTTTAAAAAATATATGTTATAAAAGGCAAGACTGTGGAGACGATAAAAAGATCAAGTCTGCTAGAGATGGAGTGGAGGGGAACAGTGAATAAGTAGAGCATGGAGGATTTCAGGGCAGTGAGAATATTCTGCCCAATATTGTGAGGACAGAGACATGTCACTATATGCTTGTCCAAACACATAGACTGTACAACACCAAGAGTGAATCCTAAGGTAAACTATGGACTTGAGGTGATAACGGCATGTCAGTGTAGGTTCATTCTTGGTGGTCAGTTCTGGCGAGTGACGTTGGTAATGGGGGAGTATGTATAGGAAATCTCTGTAGCTTCTTCTTAATTTTGTTGGGAACCTAAAACTGCTCTATTTTTTTTTAAGTCTCTTAAAATTAAAATAATTAAATTTAAATGTCTTAAAAATTATTAAAAATACGTGCTTGAGGTTGGGAAAGGAATTCAACTATTATAGAAAGATTTGTTATTCAATTGCTCAGTCCTGTGTGACTCTTTGCAAGCCCATGGACTGCAGCATGCTAGGCTTGCCTGTCCTTCACTATCTCCCAGAGTTTGTTCAAACTCATGTCCATTGAATCAATGATGCCAACCCTCTCTCCTCTGTCACACACTTCTCTTCCTGCCTTCAGTCTTTGCCAGCATCAGGGTCTTTTCCAGTGAGTCAGCTCTTTGCATCAGGTGGCCAAAGTATTGGAGTTTCACCTTCAGCATCAGTACATCCAATGAATATTTAGGACTGATTTCCTTTAGGATTGACTGGTTTTATCTCCTTGCAGTCCAAAGGACTCTCAAGAGTCTTCTCCAGTACCATAGTTCGAAAGCATCAGTTCTTTGGTGCTCAGCCTTCTTTATGGTCCAACTCTCACATCCATACATGACACCTGGAAAAACCATAGCTTTGACTAGATGGACCTTTGTCAGCAAAGTGATAATCTCTGCATTTTAATATGCTGTCTAGGTTTATCATAGCTTTTCTTCCTTCCAAGGAGTAAGTATCCTTGATAGAAGTCAAAAAATAAAAAGAACAGTGTTTTTAGTTTCTAAGTATCCAGAATCTCATGATGGTAAAGGGCTTATCACCTTGAAAGTGATGGGAAACCATCATGGACTTTTAAGCAGGAGAGTGAAAGGGATTTGAAGAGGAAAGAGGTGGAGGCCAGATGGTTGGTTGGAAATTTTTCAGGGAAGAGGTGTCTGCATTTGGGAGGTAACAATGGCAAAGAGAGGAGAGGATGGAGGTGGAATATACAGGACTCACACCAGCTGGGTGTCGAGATGAAAGGAAGAGAAGAAAAGATGATGACAAAGTTTCTGGTTTCCTCAAGGCCCTGCCCTGGCCATCCACCACAGATTCATATGAGATCAGGTCAATTTCTCAATTAAAGCTGAAAAAGCTGAAGTTAGCCAAGTCCCCATTTTAAAAAGATCACATGGAAAAGATGAAACAGCAAGATACACATTAAGAAGTCATTCCTTTCTGGAAATACGATAAAAATGTCAATATGTAGAATGGCAAAGATATTTTGCACAATACCTCTTAAAGATCCTTCCTTCCTTCTCTGATTGAGGCATATGTGTATGCATGGTAAGTCGCTTCAGTCATGTCCAACTCTTTGCAACTCTCTGGACTGTAGCCCACCAGTCCCACCGAAATCCCATGGACAGAAGAGCCTGGGAGGCTAGATGGGGTCGCAAAGAGTCGGACGTGACTGAGTGACTAATACAGTCTCAGAATTTACTATTTATTCTGATTAAACCACAGTCTTGGAGAAAATATGTCTTCAAATAACCATGGCACAGAGAGCTCACCCAGGTGCTCCGTGATGACCTAGACGGGTGGGCTGGTGGGGAGTAGGGTTTGGAGGGAGAGTCAAGAGGAGAGGGATAAATATATATTCTTATGGCTGATTCACATTGTTGTACGGCAGAAATCAACATATTGTAAAGCAATTATCCTCCAATTAAAAAATTTTTGTAAAAGGGGGAGTGTTTCTATGGGAATGTCAGTAATGTACTATACCATCAATATGCTAAATATACCAAAAGTAGATTTTGCATTTTAATTAATTTCTTTCTCTGTTTCTCGCTCCTTCCAGATAATTTCCAGGATCAAATGAAAAGGGAACTAGCCTACAGAGAAGAAATGGTGCAACAGTTACAAATTGTAAGATGCATTTCTACTTAAAAAATAAATGCAAGGTGATGGGTTTGTTTTCACAACCACCTGATGTGTATGAAGCTGCTCTTGTATTTTGCCTTGAAATCCTTTGGTCCACTTACCTCTCCGCTGGTTTAGATGCTAATTGCCAAGAGATTTACTTAGATGCAGGATAAACAGATGTGTCAGTATGTTTCCTCTAACTGTAACTACCTACCATGTGTTAATAGACAGATGTGTACATCGTCTCTGAGAGTGAACCAGAGGTACCTGCATCGTCTTCCACTGTGCAAACCTCCGAACATAGTGCTGGGCTGCGCCAGAGGCCCAGGAAAGGGCCATTGTCTTTGTCTTCCCCCTCCTTCCACCACCCAGACCTGAGCCAGGCCCACCACTGTCAATAGAACTTAGTATAAACACAATTCATCAATTAAATTCCCTTGAAGGATGATGAAAAGAAATGAATTATTTCCAAATGAAGTATGTTACTCACTCTATCCTAATCGTGTCTGAAAGTGGACACTGACTAAGATCTATTGATACAGAATCAGGGAAACAGGAAAACATCTACTAATTAACGGTGTGAGTTTTTTGTTTTTGTTTTTCTTTTTAGAGTTGTTTTTTTCTTTTTTCTGTTTTCCTCACCCTTTTTCCGCATGCAGACACATCTGGTATTATTTATTAGTGCTTTGAAAGGCATCTCCCAAGCTTCCTCATTTTCATAAGTACAATGGGGAAATAATTTCTGCTCAGTTTTTGTAAGATATTTTTAATCATTTGGGTAAAGACATAACACTGATTCTTAATGTTATTCACAGCATGGTTGTTATAATTTGGGTTGTTTGGCGTTTCTGAGCTGGTCCCCACTATCCTTCTACCATGAAATGTTTGTCTACGCAGACTCGCCTCTCTTGTCTAGAGAGCCAGGCATCTAGCTCTCTGTCAAGATTATTTAAGAAAGATGGTTATTGATGTTTCCTTTCTGCGTGGGAGAAAATCGTGCTTGCTTTAATGGAGATTGCCGAGAGTCATTTTTGAAAGCATCCTTGTATTTCACGATGTTTTCCCCCATTCTGAGGGCTCTATTAAAAGTGCTGCTAACTCTAACCCTCCTTCTGAGGTTTTCCTGGATCTCAAGTGCTGGTTAACAACTCTCAGTTCTGAAAACCACCTCAACCTAAGATCCTCTTAAACAGGATCTTTCTTCTTGTTTGGGTTTTGGTCATGTTAGTTTCACTGGAGAACAGAAGCATTTTCTTAATCAATTGACCACTAAACACCCCCCCACAAAAGTTTAAAAAAGTAAAATATCTACTGTTCTTAGCTTTTGATACCTAGATAATAAGAGCTGCTCGTTAGTTGCTGTGAATTTATGTATTGCTTAATTTGCCCAAAGAAAGACTAATAGACTCAGAGGTTCAAGGATATAAAATTTTAAGACTTTACTTATTTTACATAGGATACAGTTTTCAGACTCTTAAAACAAAACTTGCCATACATGCAATCAAAAATCTGTGACTCCTGGGTGGTGATGAACATAGCAAAATGGGTATTAGGAAAGGAAACAAAATAATTATTTTAGTGCTAGTTATTAAGGCCAGTTATGCAACTTTAGTGTCTTAATTTTCTTTGACATTTGGTTTCACTGGTAAAAGAGGACGTGATATTGCATCCATGTAATAAGCAGACAGTATTAATAAAGGAAAAAATGTCTCATGTCTTTTGAGATATTTGGTATGTGGGATGGTACAAACTGGTATTACAAAATATCTTTATTATATTGTATTGTGAAATATTCTATCATCATGTAGTCATTTATCTAGATAAGTATTATTAATTCATGTTCCTCTAGATAGTAAATTTTCCTGATTGCACATTAAATTCTTTGGGAGGAGCTGGAATGTTTCCCCCCGACCCTTGTAGGTCCCATGTAATTCCTGAAATCCACAAAAGCACATCTACACTGCCAACATGAAAACTGGTGAAATAGGCATGATTTGTTCCTTCTGCTTCTTCCCCTCCTTTTGTGTCCCCTATCCTGAAATGTCCAGGTCTTAATGTTGCCTTCAACACCAAGCATGGTGTCTAATATCAAATAGCTATCAGTAGACACTGCTGAATTAATCACCACCCATGGATGCCCCTGACTCTGATAATCTTATGTGGCCATCCTCTTAATTCTTTTCCAGATTTTCCTGACTTGGTCCTGATTTCCCCAAATATTTTTTTGTGCTGGGTAACTACTACCAAAACTATTAAAAGAAGGTTTAGTAGAGAATTGTGCATGCGTGCTCAGTCATATTCGACTCTGGACGGTAGCCCACCAGGCTGTTCTGTTCATGGAATTTTCCAGCAAAATACTGGAGTGGGTTGCCGTTTCCTACTCAAGGGGATCTTCCCCACCCAGGGATCAAACCTGAGTCTCTTGCATCTCCTGCACTGGCAGCGGATTCTTTACACTGCACCACCTGGGAAGCCCCACTAGTGAGCTTATGTATTTACTGCACTGTCCTTGTGACTAACAGATACAAGCTTTAAGGTCTGCAAACTGGAGTTCGAGATTCATCCTATATAGTTCATTGTATCAGTTTCTAAACCAAAGAGACCTCCTGAAGGGCCAGCCTAGTATCTTGATAGGTATGTGATAAGGCACAAGTGCTTTAATAAGCATGAAATGCAGCTGTAAATCATAAAATGCTATGCCAGTATGAATAATCAATTTAATGGCATGCTCTTTCCCAAAGTAGTACCTCTGTTACAGTGGAACTATTGGCTAAAAATACATTTGTGCAAGAAGGACTTGTGTTCACACTATACCATCTGCTTTAGAATTGAGGCAGTGGACTCGAGATTTCTTGAATGGAAACTTATTCTGTCCCTTATTCAGCTTGTGTTTGCCAGAGTACCTGGAGAAAAGTGTCTTTAGAATTATATCTAAATCAAGAAGTTGTTAGGTATCACAATTATTGACTTTCTCAATATTTTTAGTGTAGTGCTCTAATTCATCACTAAATGTGGATACATACTTTGTTCCTTGAGAACAGAACAATTCACCAAAATTATTTTATTCATTTTTGCTTAAATTATTTTATATTTAAAGTGTATAGAACATATGTTACAGAATAGTCATTTACCTGCAGAATAGGCTTCTTTTCCTTTAAATGAGATGAAAACCTACTGTATCCTGCAGTCATAGAAAATTCAAATATATTAAAACCATCATATTTTGTAACAATTCCCATAGACCCACAATGCATTTATCCTATGCTGTTACACAGTGTTCTTATTCAAGATTATATTGAAAGCATCTTGGGTATCATTGCCATAGAAAGAAAACTTATGAATTTCTTTGGTGCCTGCATTTTTAGATTCTCTGCTGACTGTAATTTCTATACCATTGCTTCCTTTTCCAGTTTGTTAAATGCAAAGTTATGGTGACTATAGATTCAAATGATTGATTCTCTTTGTACATTTATAAATGAATATGCATTATTTCAATGTGAGATTTAAAGCATATGCAGTTTATTTAACATACCTGGGCCACAAGCTAATTTTTTTTTTTTTACAAGTAGCTTAAAATTCGAGTTTTACAGTTCTTAACACAGTTTATGTTATAGTCCCCCACCCCTGCCTTGGGTTTGCAAATGCTTAAAATGTTTTCATTACCAAACTAGATTTATTCATACAAACAAAGAAATATGTTCTTCTTGGTATGAATCAAAAATGTTTTTAGAATTAGCAAGTTCATGAAGATGTTTATTACATTAAATATAATAAAGAGCAAAAGATTTCTCATTCACAGGTGAATTATGATTCTAGGGAAAAAGTATTCAATTTGTAAACCAAAACCATCATCCTTTAGGATTAAGAAGAAAGTGAAAAAACCATTACAATGTTATATGTAGTTTTTTAAAAAATTTAAAGAAGGAAATGAAGGTATTTTACTAAGTGTATGACATTGTTTTAAAGATTTTTACTAGTGTATGGTTGATTTACAATATTGTGTTAGTCTCAGCTGTACGGCAAAGTAAATCAGTTATACATATACATATAGCCACTCCTTCTTAGATTCTTTTCCAATATAGCCCATTACAGAGTACTAAGTAGAGTTCCCTGTGCTATACAGTAGGATAAAAGCATTTTTAGTTATCCCTATTAGTTACCTATTTTATATATAGTAGTGTGTATATATCAATCTCAATCTCCCAATTTATCTCTCCCCATTTTTAACCCCTGGTAAGCATAAGTTTCTTTCTACATCTATAACAGTTTATAACCTTTTGATTAAAGTTTTTCCAAGTACTAGAATATAATATAATTTACAACATGAGCCGAGATTACTATGTCTTGATAACCTTTTTTTTTTTTATTGCTAATTTGGAAACACTTTTTTTTAAGCAAGTACATATATGTAGAGACTACTACCCTTAGGTTTGTTCAAGGCATGTCATAGTTGAAGGCACAGTTGTTGAAGACATTAGTCATAGTTCTTGAAGAACATTGTGAAGCTGCAACAGAAAACACACAATAAATGGCTAGACTCAGATTCACATCCTTTGAACTTGCTGGATCGCTACTAAGGGGCGCATAGATTAAGGAAAGAAAAACAAAGCTTTAAAATGTGCTGGTCTTTAGGTGCCCTCTGCTGTTTCTCCAGAATGCTACAGTCACTCACAGCCAAGGGGAACCGGTCTCAAAGATCTTCATTCAAAGCCTCAATTAACGTCATGTTAGTCCAATGGATTTAGTACTAATGTTTCGTTCACTGTGGACTTGTAAAAAAGCAGTTTACAACTCTCTGATGGTGTGAGCGCTGTGCTTCCTTGCAGGGAAAGGAGCAGTGACAGGTCTTTATCTTTGTTGTAGGAGTGTTCCCTCTTTGGCAAGGACACAGTTCTTCAGAGTTATACGGTCTTTTCTTGGAGGTGCTCCAGGATTGACTAGGATGGGAACTTGCCCAGATTTCCACTCTCTGAACCTGCAGAGTTTTTTAAACATATGTCTTACATATTTTTAAAAGGTAGATCAAACACTTTATTTTTAGAAAATATCTCTGGTTCCCTAGAGGATTTTGATTTTGTGACTACATGTGTAACACATCAGAGGACTTGATCTAAGTCTGCACGTCTTTGGAAGATGCCTTAAGATTCTCCAGGAGATAGGCTTTGACTAAAGTGGGTCCTCTTCCAATTATTGATCTATTGCCTTGCATCTTGACAATGCAGTCACTTGTTTCTAAGTTATAAATCCTTTTTCACCTCTTTCTCTTTTTGAGATGTAGATCCACTTTAATGTCTGAGCTCAGGCTAACTCTCTCTTGGCACAAACTAGGAAATTATCCTTTTTGGCAAAATCTCAATACTTTTGATATACTAGAGCCAACTAGGTAATTTAGAAGTCACATAATAACTTTCAGAGGTTTTTGTCCATGGTGATTTCCAAGCTGATCAAGATGAAAAGAAAGCTGTTATGAATTCTAATATGTGAGGTTTACATGGCGTAATTATCTTAAATGGAGCCTCTAAGGTCATGAGCTTCCCAAGTTGGGGAATACAGAACCTGACGCACCACCAATCATAAAAATGCCCATTATTTGATGTATCATAAGAAAGGAAAGCTTCTAGCTATTATTCTAAGATGCCATCAATTATAGTACAGCCAATTTCAGAAATGTTAAAATGTGAGGGAGAGAAGTGTATCTTAGAATCAATGAAATAGGGTAGTTTCCATGAGCAATTGGGCTGTGTGCTAAATATATTCTTTATTTATCATTCATGATTGGAATTAATAATTCTCAGCTCACAACGTAGGATTAACAATTCTTCACACAGATCTAAATTTCAGTCTGGAGATTTGAGGATCAAATGTTATTTGGAAATATCATTTTTTCCCGAGTCCTCTTAAAGAATTTCCTTATCAGCTTCCCGTCTTAATGAAATGCTGCATTGCTGTTTCTGAGAGAAAGAGAAAGGCATTCCAACTTAGATGTGAAAGTGGTGCCCTTCAGGCAGTTTCTGTAGGTTAGGGTGAGTAGTTTACTGGCTTTGATGAGATGGCTCATGGTGATATTAACTTATCTCATGTAGTGCCTGGTACAAAAGATACTTACTAAATCTTTGTGGCATCTAATCTTGATGTTGAGAATGCTTTCTAAATGCAAGAGTGACCCAAATGCATTTTATTAGGTAATTCTCTATACCCCAAGGTTTACATCTTTTCCACTTGTTATCCTAAATAATAGAATTCCATTCAAGGCTCTCTGATAGCATTCATCTAAAGAGAAAGGTGATCCATGTATTTTGGCATATTGTTTCATACACCATAGTGGAAAATCAGGGTTCAAGTATGTCTCTGTTAATAGCAGGTATAGCGTAACACGGAGTGAAAAGAAGAGGTAACTAGAGTAGGTCCCTGTGTGACTGTTCTTGTCATAGTTACCTAGCTGACCTTAGCTCTTGGTCCTAAAATATGAGATGAGGACACTGAACTTTTTATGGTCCTATATGAAGCAACTTCAGTGCTGCTATTATGCCCTTTATCAGATGTGTTTCTGTCGTATACACCCATGTTGTCGTTGTGTATCTAGACACTGAGACAGTTATTTTAGTTTTCTCTCTCCTTTTCATTAGAAAGACTATTTGCTTTGACAAACCGGTTATTATGGCAAACTGGTCCAGTTAATCTTAGTCACTAGCATCATTGTAGATGTGTAGCTCCTTCCCGTTAATAAAGGTTCATATTTATGCACTGGTAGATCAGGAGAGCAAAACATAAATACACTGGGAATGTGAGGAATGTATAAAACAAGATACAAAATATTGCTTAATTGAGTGACTATAATTTTATTTCCTTCTCTGCTTTTACATAATATCAGCCATAGTTCATGTTATGTTCTAGAAGGCTGAGTGTTTCTTTAAATGTAAAATAGACTTATATCACTAGATTCTAAATTTAACCTTGTAATAATGAAGGTAAGTAACATAACTAGATTTAATGGAGAGGCAAATCTAAATAATATTATACATGTAGTCCAATTTCAGTTATTTGAATTTTCTAGCATATCAAGTGTGATGGACTTTCATTCAAAGCCCCAGTATTAAAAAGTATTTTTCAAGTTTATTCAGGTAGAATTCTCAAGGGTCATATTTTCCATTCAGTGCAATTATTTCTGATGCTTCTTAGTAGTTATTTGGAAATTAATAGTTTGTATTTAGTTAATCTTATTTGTGATTTATAATGAGATATTTGATCACTCTAGTTAAATGAAAAGTTACATTGAACTAGCTTGTAATCACAGTCTTATTTGTGACCTTGGACATAAGAATACCATATTATTAAATGCAAGTTTTTTTAAAACTTCTTAAGTCAAATGGCACATAGGAACCTCAGAGACTCGCTGTAGCAACAATCCCATGTGATCACCTGTTCTGTCCTGATGTGCTTGCTAACAGGCCTTAGGAATGCTGTATCCCAGAAGCACCACACTGCTGGGGAGAATGGAGACCTTTTCTCCTCAGGGCAGATCCACTGGCATTCAAATTGCTAGGCGCAGTGAAGAGTAAGGGTCTCCATTACACATCTGTCTCCAAATTTAGCTCACCTGGAGAGTTTTGCTTGTTTTTATCTTACAGATTCCCTATGCAGCAAGCTTGATCAGGAAAGAAAAGCTTGGCGCCCATCTCAGCAAAAGCTAAAAGGTGAGCTCAGCAGAGAAAACAGACAGCTCTCTGAATTGCTCGGTTGTGTTCCTCACTGATGTACTTGAGATAACCCAGGGGCTGAGTGGTGCTGCAACCTGTGTTTAAGCCGATAACACTGTTGAACTTCATTCTGGGCCTGGGACTTCCTTAATAAAAAGCTAAGTGCATCTTACAAATTCTGTGGAAATTTTTTAAAGCTAAGGAAATTCTCAACTGAGTCTTGCACATGTGATCTTCATTCTGTTCTGAGGTTTTCTGCTCCTCCTGGCTCCTCCTAACACCCCGATTCCCGGTATGCTGAAGGAAATCAGAATGTCTAAAGCCATGCTTGTTAGGTTTCCTCTTCTTTGCTCTCTTCTTTGCTCAAATTCTTGCTGAAATCCAGCTTTCAGTGAGTCACTGGCAGATGGTGCCGTGAATAACTGCAGGCGACATAGACCTTCGAGAACTGCAGGTTTAGCCGTTCGTTCTTTTATAAAACAGTCCTTGTTTCTCTACAGATGAAGCCAGATCCAATGTCACATATCTGGCAACAATTTAAAAGACAAGAATTCTGGACACCTAGAGGAAAGAAGACAGTAAAAATTCAATGACTGTATATCGGTTCAGTTCAGTTCAGTCACTCAGTCGTGTCCGACTCTTTGCGACCTCATGAACTGCAGCACGCCAGGCCTCCTTGTCCATCACCAACTCCTGGAGTCCACCCAAACTCACGTCCATTGAGTCAGTGATGCCATCCAACCATCTCATCCTCTGTCGTCCCCTTCTTCTCCTGCCTTCAGTCTTTCCCAGCATCAGGGTCTTTTCAAATGGGTCAACTCTTCGCATCAGGTGGCCAAAGTATTGAAGTTTCAGCTTCAACATCAGTCCTTCCAATGAACACCCAGGACTGATCTTCTTTAGGATGGACTGGTTGGATCTCCTTGCTGTCCAAGGGACTCTCAAGAGTCTTCTCCAACACCACAGTTCAAAATATTCAGAGTATACCTAAACATTTCAAAAACAACTTTTTGTGATATGGAAGAAGATATATATAATTATTAGAACTGAAGGAATGCAAAGCTAGGACACTGTTGTTTTTGTAGCAATACATTAAGATGACCTAGCAGCTAGAACAGCTAAATCAGGGGAAAACTCAGATGTCAGAGGTGGTGTTTGTGCGTGCTCATGGCCAACTAGGATTGTGGTCCTTTATCAATTTTATTCATTCCCATCAGAATGATTCTACCCACTCCTTCCCTCTGGAACCTACTATCTTCAACTCAGAATTTAAGGCAAAAAAAATTCTATGCAATGCAGGTTCATGGTTCCTTTTCTTCACTTCATGTTTCTCTTCTGTCTATCTCAAGCTTCCTCTACTCTGTACATATGACAGTTCTACTTCTTGCCATCATCTTATTAGTGATGCATGCATGCATGCTAAGTGGTTTCAGTCAGGTCCAACTCTTTGTGACCTTGTGGACTGTAGCAGACCAGGCTATTCTGTCCAGGGGATTCTCCAGGCAAGAATACTGGAGTGGGTTGCCATGCACTCCTCCAGGGGATCTTCCCGACCCAGGGATCGAACCCACATCTCTTACATCTCTTGCATTGGCAGGTGGGTTCTTTACCACTAGCACCATCTGGGAAGCCCCTTATTAGTGATAATCTTCAGTATTTGTCTTAAACAATTGTACGTATGTCACATTTCATTAGGAGCTCAAAATTCTTTCCAACACTGTCTCTCATTCATATCCTTTCCCTTAATTTTATGCAGAGGGAACCGAGGTATGGTGAAGAGAGATATGATGTTTTATGTCTCTGTTGCAAAACCAGGAAGAGATTCTAGGCCTCCTGACTTTAAGTGCGGTATCTGCTTAGTCCTTATACAGTGACTTCTGTGAGCAGATGTTTAGCAACAGAGTTGCTCAGTCATTCTGTTTTGAGACATTCAGATATTGTCATTCTGTTTCCGTCTCCATGAAGTCATACACTTACACAAATGCACTTGTGAGTTTGGCTTCATTCTGTACATTCAGGTATTTTTCTTAAGTCTGAAGATGATTTGAGGTGCTTTCTTTCTCACTTTTATAGGCCAGGTTTGTCCCAGCAGTGTGAAATAAATACTTTTAGGACATTAAGTCTAATAAATCTTAATGCAGGATATCAAGGTAATCAGAGCAAGAATCATCCAAATGAATATTGATAAACCCATATGTATAAAAGTTTGAAAATGTCAGATGACTTTTCTTTCAAATCAAAGAGTAAATACTGGAATGTGCTTTTTAATTAACCTTTTCATTGAAGTATAGCACATTCACCAAAGCCTATAAATCACCATGAAGTCAAGTCAAGTCATGAAGTCAAGAATTCAAAAATCAGTGAACTCACTTGGGTTCTCCCATCTTGTGCCTCTTTCCAATTACTCCCCTGGCCCCAGAAGACTGGTTTTGCTTGTTTTTGAACTTTAGTAAAGGACGTTATAGAGAACATTCTCTTGTATCTGGCTTTTTTCACTCCACCTTTTGATACATCATTAGACTAGACTGTACTATGATTTATACTTAGGGACTTCAATAAACTCTTTTTACCCATCCACTTCCCCAACTCCTCTTCTCTACTTGTCACACGTGAGCTGCTCTCCACCTGCAAAATGAAGACTTACCACCCAGAAACCACGCCTTTGATGGTGGCATAGTGTACAGTGAGGTGGAAAAAAAAAGATTGATTTGTGTTTAGTAAGTAATGCTTCCTCCATGCTGATTTTGTTTCCATCCTTGCAGACAACAGGGATTTCTCTAAGTAGACCCTGGTGCTTTCAGAAGATTAGTGGTTACTTAAATGCTGAGCTAAATCAGCCAAGCAGAGAATCACAACCATATTGTTAGAGGCAGTATTTGATTCTCAACATGCCAAGCCTGCAAGGAATTACCCCAGGAGAGATGACAAAATAAAAATCATTACGCCAAGGGAGAGAGACAAATTCTGTCTTGCTGAGTGACCACAGGTTTCCAAATTAGGGACTGATGCATTAATGTCTTATGCAAGAGTGACCCTTAAGGTAGTGAGCTGTGTTCTTGCCACCCAGTGGATTCCAGTGTGACTATTAAGAGGAGGAAGCTTTTCAAAACCACAGGCAGTCCACTTAATAAGCCGGGCAAGTACTGCCACATATCCCTGCTCTACAAATCCTGTTTGTCCTGCATTAGGACACCAGAAATTCCATGTCAAATCAAAATAGAAGTCCACCCATACCAAGGGACCAACTGTGCCGTTCCATTAGAAGAGCCAAATTGCAGTTTTTAACAATACCAACCTCAAAACTGAGGGGTATACGCTGAATAACTCTTAATTTTCCCTTGGTAACTCCTTACAGATCCATTATCCATGGATTCATCAAAACCTTTCTTCAACCTAGGCATAGCCCCCTTTGGGGCAATGAATTCTATTTGTTTAGCTACCAGCTGTGTAAACTGTAGTTTATTTTATTTATCTTTAAACTACCTCCTAAAACAAGCCCTTGTAGATTAGACATTGTACTGTTCTGTGCATTCGCTTATCGTGAGCTCATAAGTACAATGGAAGTGATTTGAAAAATATTGCAACATGTTGTGCATATTATCCTTTCATCTGGAACTGTTTTTAACACTGGGATTATTCCTGATGGTCTTCCTTACCTTCAGTCCTTAATGTGCCCCAGTTCCTACACAGACCTTACAGTGTAATGTGTGTGAAATCTACACTGCAAATAAAAATGTCGTGATGTTAACACCAATTTAATATTACTTTACATTCTTTTTTCCCAAACTCCCTTTAACATTATGCAAATATCATCCTTGTGACTCAGTGAAACACTTGTGTCTTTCACAGAGAGCAGGATCATTTTTTACAAGTAAAAAGTGAATCATAGGTATGGCTCATTCATAGTCATACAGAAACTTGCTGAACAAGCTGGAAATAATAATAACTGGCATTCACTGAGCACTAACCATGCCAGATACTTGGTCAAATTCTTTGCCACATTTTCTCTTTTGATCCTTACAACTCTTTACGGTTGATCCTATTACTGTCTCCATTTCATACATGAGATCACAGAGGTTCAGTGAGGTCACTTAGCTAGAAAGTGACAAAGCCAGGATTCAATACAGATCTGTTTGACACTACGCCCCTTCTCTGTTTTTCCAGGATCATTGGGCTGGTTTTGAAAGAGTCCGGCTTCTAAATCTGACACTGCTCCTCTATGTCATCTTAAGTAATTTCATTTACTGTCTTTGAGGCTCATTCTTATCTATGAAATGTGGATGGCCAAACTTGATCAAAACCTGCATTAGTTCTAAATGTTGACTATCACTCTTAAATGCCAGTCTTCTGCCAAATTCTCTCTTCTTTCCCACAAATGAGCTGCTTTTATTAAAGTCTGTTCAAAACCCTAGATAATACCCAAGGGTATAACCCACCTACTTTTGGCTTTCTGTCTGCATTTTTCTTCATCACTGATTGCTTCTTTACTTCCTTCTAGAGAGTTTGAAAATGTGATTTTTTTTCCCTATGCTAACAACATCTAGCTCTTTGGTAAACTCCTGTCATTTTTACTGCACTTCTGGGATAACTGCTATTAAAAAATGGCAAGAAAAAGGCCTTAAAAGGATGTGGAGGAATTGTAATTGAACACTTTGTGTTTTCCTTTTGTAACAATAAAAAATAAAGGGTGGGGGCTGGGTAGCATGTCTATTTCTCTCCTCTGATGTCAAACAAAAGAGTCCCCATTGAGAATGAGAGTGTGCTACCATATTTCTGTGTGTGTGTGTGTGTGTGTGTGTGTGCGCGCGCGTGTGCGCACACGTGCGTGCTCAGTAGCTTGGTTGTGTCTAAGTGCTTTACATCAACTGTTTTATCTTCAAAACAACCTATTGAGAGAAGTACTGCTACTCTCCTCATTCTACAGCTGAGCAGACCGAAATGCAGAGATGAGTCAGTTGTGTGGTCTCACTGCTAACAAGCGGCAGGATGTGAACCAGGTTGCCCACATTTCATCCACTCTCCTCTGACTTGTAACCTGCAATCATGGCTTAATTCACATTTCCATTATCAGTTATAAATACCTGGTTAATAAACTGATCCAGTGGCCTCATTGATGTTGAATGGCAAAATCTGCAGTCATACCTCTAGAGCTGCCCTAACACCCAGGACAAGAAAAACATAACTTGGACCATCCAGCCAAAGCCAGCAGGGCACCAGTGCCTGTAACTGTCTGCCCCTTTACCACAGGCTATATGTCTTATAAAGATAGCCTGTTTTCTATCACAACAAATCACATCAAATTTGCTCACAACAAATCAGAGCCTCTGGAACCCAGCAAAATGATCTTACTGTGAAGTAAGGGTAGCAAACCGGCACGCTCTGATGTAATAGTTCTAGTTTGGCTCAATGTCAGCAGATATGCATAATCTAAGGTAGCAGGCAAACACATGGGGAAAGGAAGATGCTTTCATGATCAGTGTTTAAACATTTTTATCTAAACTGTACTAAAAAGGTCTCCTAGTAAGGATATACTAAATATTACTTTAAATGTTTTAAAATTATCTGATTATATCACACTGAGGTTGTCAGTCTGTGCTTTTTGTCTTATTCCAGGTGCACAAAACCACTTCCTCTTGTGCTCTTGTAAGATACAGCCTGCCCCTGAGCACTTCGGACCCGCACAGAGACTGCAAATGGAAAGGGCTTGGGAATCAGATACAAAATCAGGTTCGGGAGAACCCAAGGACAAGTGACCTCAAAGCAGCGTGGACAACCATGTAAAATAGACTGTAGCGGCCATTCACTAGTGGGGGGAGGGGGGAGCCAACCAGAGCAGTCAATGCTTGTCGCATCTTTTGGTGGAACCAAAGTTCGAGTCTGTGTTTTTAAAGGCCAACCGAACCCAGAGCGTGGGAGTGCTGTTAGCCGACCGGGGTGGGAAACCCATGGACAGTCCCGGGGGATCTCAGGGCTGCACACTTGGAGAGAGCAGCTCTACAAGACTGCCTTTTACATCTGAAGAAGTGATTCTTGGTGAAAAGACAACATGAGACCTGTCCTAGGAGCGGGGATCACGTTTCGACAGCTAGGATGGCATCAGCCGTACCAACCTGCTTTTCCTAGCAAACTGGACAGACGTGTGTGGCCCCTTCCTCTCTGGTACTTTGCCTGCTGTATGAATGAAGATTGTATTCCTCTGGAAATATTTTACAGTCTAATATTGAGTGTAATTAAGAATATAATCATGTTATCAAAAATGGTATTTAACTCTGTTGTAGTTTCTTTAACATTCATGTGGATAAAAAGTCTATAATAAAAAAACTATGAAGTAAAGGTTGTGTTCATGTAGTTAAATAAACATCTGCTTAGGGGCAGCACTAATACTTTTTAGAATTATTTTGCCTTAAAATGTTTGAATACATTATTTTTGGAAATGGAATTTCTTCAGAAATGTTTATTAAAGCCTAAGTTAGCCTTTGGCCATTGTCAGCAGCTGGAGTCCTCCCCATCATGATGGTATCTTTGTATGGATAAGGAAAGGTTCTAAATTTTGGCTATGTCTTCTAACAGTATTGCTGAGGGAGTCGGTAGTGTGCCTTTCTCCTTACTGTGATGTTGAATCAAAGTCCGTGAGATCATTTTATGCCTAAAATTCTGCCTCTCAGATGAAAGAGATAGGCCAAAATGGTGACCCTCTGGAGCCAAGATTTCTAAAGTAATTCTGAGTTGAATGGAAGTCTACTGTGGACGCTCTCCTGGCCTGGAATTGCTAAAGACCATCCTAACTGAAGAGGCATCTCACCAGTGGCATCCCTTGACAGATTTCAGATCAAGTTGAAAATGCATTGCCATGATATTTAATACTTATCCCCCACCGTCTTCATTATCATGAACTATCAATACAAGCTTCACAATTAGCCCACCCTTGAGATAAATTTTCTTATCCTTAGCTGCCACATTAAGAAACCAAAGGAGGGATACTCATTAGTGACTTTCTTCCTAGCCCATGAAGGATGGGAGGCTGGATCAGAGAAGGGATATAAACAAAGTCCCGGGGTCTGAGGACAGGTCCCCAGTGACACTAGCAAAAAACGACGTGAAGAGGCTGCAGCTGACCACAGAGAGGAGGATGTTCTTCCAGGAGCCGCGGCATGGGGCTCACAGAGCCTTTTGGAAATGACACACATTTCTGAAACTGACACCCATGCTTGGCATGAGGAGAGAAGCTGGTCAGTCAAGTTGATGGAGAATTTTCTCCTACAGAATCTTTAGATTACACGTAGGGATGGAAGCCTAGCATCCTTAGCTTTGTACTCTAAGCCAGTAACACCGGAAGTATAGAAAATTACCAGGAAAGGCACAGACCCGGCTTCATGACCAGCCACAGGGGCAGCGGAGGTCATCTTCTGCAGAAACTACGGGACCAGATAACTGAAGGGTAAGGGCAGAAGCTCCAGAGGAGAAATAACTAAAGATTTGCAGATGAATTTAAAGTCTTTTTCTTAAGCTGCCATGTAAACAAGGCGGGCCACAGTATATAGGGTCGCAAAGAGTCGGATACGACTGAAGCGACTTAGCACGCACACAAGCAAGCCTGAAATGTCATTTTTTTCTTTCCAATTGCAGCTTTATTTGTCTTAGAGTTATTAGTGCTAAAATATCAGCAAATGATCTTGCAGCAAAAGAAAAATTAGAACCAGATAGCTTAAAATATGTCTGAGAGCCTAGACAAGTTATTCATGGCATAGCCCTGAATTGAGTTAATGGTCAAGCTCAGAGTGGGAGACCATTGACCTCTGCTGCTAGAATGCTGAAACTACATTACTGCCTTGTGGATCTCCAGTTAAATTCCAGGTTCCATGGAAACCCAGCTCTGCGTCTTTCCTTGAGGGTTGGAGACTCCTGTTTCCTTTTTCTCGTGGCCTCAGAGTCCCCCCATCTTCCAAGGTTTTTTGGTTTTTTTTAAATCAGACTGAGTCTGTTCCTCACAAACACTGGCGCTTATCAATCCTCCGTGCAACTCTGAAGTTATGCACCAAAATCTTCAAAAGGAAATCCAGCATATAATATGGAAACATCATTAACCCATTTATTTTCTCGTTGAGCAGAGTAAATGCCTCCTGTCTGTTCTAGCACTGTATCCTAGCAATGATTGATGATTCTAAGTTGGAACAAAAAGAATTTGTCCCTAAAACTGGATGTGATTGTGTTATCTGAGCTGCCTTGTGGAAACAGACAGAACATCCATCTAGAACACCACATGGGGCTAAAAATAAAGCTACCCTCCAGAAGGACAAATAAAATCCTTGGCTCCATGAAATGACAGCCAAAAAGCACTGTATTCTTTACTTCAACTATTTTATCATTCCAAGGTTAGCCCAGATATTAGTGAATGTAGAATATGAACATTGCAAATAAAAGTTCTGTTTTAATTCCAAATGAAATTATAAGATCAGAAAGGGCAATGGCAAATCAAAGCAGAAGTCCCAGCCCATTCTATTGGGATAGACTAGACAGCTCAGACTGATGATGCTTTTGATCCTCAGAATGCCTGAGAATTGCTCATCTATTTGCCACAGGCAAGGAGAATGGGACATCATATCCCAATTTCCTTAAATTGTGCAAGAAGTATAGCCTCAGCTCTTTGGAAAATAGACAAGAATTTTCTCCTAGCTACAGGGGATATAAATGAGCAGAGAGGAACACTTTGATTTACAGGTAAGAGTTTAAAGCAGTGTTGGTCAGCAGTGAGGAAGGTCAGAAAAGAGGAAAACCATAGCCATTCGTAACCACGTCATTCATTGGGGTGAAAGTGAAAGTGTTCGTTGCTCAGTCATGTCCGACTTTTTGCGATCCCATGGGTTGCAGCCTTCCAGGCTCCTCTGTTCATGGAATTCCCCAGGCAAGAATACGGGAGTAGGTAGTCATGCTCTTCTCCAGGGGATCTTCCCCACCTAGGGATCAAACCTGGGTCTCCCGCACTCCAGGTACTTCCAGCCAATTTCAGGCCTGATGAAGAGAGCTCCTTTGTCTCTCTCTACAAAGTTGAGTGCACAAAGCTCAAGTGTGACCATCTTACAAGATTCCCCATACACAACTTACATCACAGTTTGCAATTATACACTCTTTCTGGGGAGGTATACACTGTAAACTATATAAGGGCAAGGAAGGTTTGTTTCAGCTCACTACCATCTCCCTAGTACTGAGAATAGTCTCTGGCATGCAGTAGCGACACAAAACATTCTTTGCTGAACAAGTTGAGTGAATCTCATTTATTTTATTTGGGCCACTCATAAGAGCCACTCATTTTACTGTTACTACTTTAAACTCAAAGAATTTTGACATTTTATTTGGTTTCAGGTGCCTCTATGTGGCAAACTGCCAGTTGCTCTCCAACAGACTATTCTCAGATGGCAATACACCTCGATAAAGGAATACCTTTTCCAGCTTACATGCTGTCAGATGTGGCCAAGACGATGGAGATAGAAATATGTGGAACTTTCAGGAGGGTCCCTTCCAAAGAGTTTGATTAGTTAAGCAGTGTTTCTCTTTCCTGATGTATGTAATATGGAGGAAGCCTCAGAAGTCTTCTTGGACCATGAAGGTGATTTTTGAGACAGCAGCTATATGCCAGTGTGGCACAGAAGGATAATAGAAGCTTGGGTCCCTAACAACTACTGAGCCCCCATTCCAACTTCCAAGCTTCTTTTGTATTGGAGAGAAATGAGGTTCTATCTTGTTTAACCACTGCTATTTTAGATGTTCTGTTAACTCTAACTGATTACAAAACCCTTTTCACTATTTGGGCTCTCTGATCAGCCAACAGTAACACAACTTCCTGTTTGTGTGACAACTTTCCAATACATATTTATTCTGGTTACAACATTTTACCTTATCATTAGCCCGTTGATTTAGCTAAAGGAAGTCACAGGGTTTTGAAGTCCATTTAGTTGCTGAGTAAAGTGTCAAATCCAGTTCCATGACCATGGACAGCTTTTCCTACTCAATCTCTTGGCTCCATCATCACAGCTGAGCAGGTTTACAACCTGTCTGGTATCTCTGACTGCAATATAGACAGGTAAAGATTAGAGGGCCCTGATGCTGGGAAAGACAAGGCAAAAGGAGAAGGGAGCAGCAGAGGGTGAGATGGTTGGGTAGCATCACTGACTCAATGGACATGAATTTGAGCAAACTCAAATTGATAGTGAAGGACAGAGGAGCCTGGTGTGCTGCAGTCCATGGGGTCACAGAGTCAGATATGACTTAGCGACTGAACAACAACAAAGATGGGGGAAGGGGCTGGACCTGAACCTGATCTGCTCCCCAGAGTAGCAGCGAAACTGGGTTGGGAAGGTACACTGTCGGAAAGGCAAGTAAAGCCGTGGCCAGGTATGTAGCCGGGACCCCACAAGGGAATAGAGCTCCACAGCACAGGCGTCTCTGAAGCAGGAGGCTACTGATCATCATTACCCATGATCACAGGCCCCTGCTGCTGACTTGGCCTTCGTGGGCAGATTTCAGCCTCAGGGAAACACACCACTGAGAACAAAGAGTGTGGTGAGGAGCAAGCTTACTCCTTGGCTCTGGGATGTGCCAGGCGGAGAGAGATTTGGCTCAGGGACCCATACGGATGCTGGTTCTCCTATTCAGAGGGCAGCGAGGTAAGCTTGGGATCAGATGGCAGCCCTGGGACTCCAGAATTGGGCCACCACACAAGACTAGAAGAGAGCTAAAGCTTTCCAAGTGCCTCTTGACTCCAGGCTCTGAAGCAGTATTACGGCTTTGGGAGGGGGAATAGAAAGAGGGCTGGTTTGGAGCTGAGAAGGGATGGGAAGAACAATAAGAGCTGAAAATATTTTCTGCAAATTTCCAGACCAGGCCTAGTATACATGTAATTTAGAGGTAATAAACTCAAGTTACCTAAAGTAAATAATCATTCTGAAAATCCACAACTCGGTCCTAAATTAAGAACTTCCCTGAAAGCGTTGGTAATAGCTGGAGTTTTCAAATAATAAAATTCATTCTTCTCATCCAACTTTTATATCATCTCACTATTAAGGACAGTGGCTTCCTGGATGATTGTTAATGATGGCTTTCTTTATTATATTTTAGACCATTTAGCAAAGTTTATTGATTTATACTTCCTTGTAATTAGTTGTAGTGATTAAAATAGCTTTTATGGCCCTCTAGAGATTGACTTTATAAAGAATCAACATTTCCCCCAAATCATGTGCTTTAAAAACATGGTTAAATACTCTTTGAATTCAATACTAAACCATCATTGGTGAAACTGTGATTTTATATGTAGTTGCTTTCTCATCCTCTACTTATATGGCACTATCGCCCAATTACTTGGCAGCCAGTAATAATAAAAGCAGCCAACTTTCAAGGAGTGATGACAATAAGTAGAACATTGTACTAAGTGTCTTAAAGCATTATTTCATTTAATCTTCTCAACAACCCTCTGAGGCAGAGACTACAGTTCTTAACTATTTAATTGAAACTGGAAGGAGTTAAGTCACTCAGCTGGTAAGTGGAAAATCGGAAATTTGAACCTTTCACCACTGTGACATTAACTTCTGCTTTTAACCACTAAACTCCCCTGCTTGCTGCCAAGGGAGCCAAGCAAGACGCCCTGTGCACATGGGTGAATTGGGAGTCCCCTGACTGACATAATCTGAAGGGTGCTAGAGACCTCTCATAAACAAAAATATCTCCCCTCACCAACTTCACTTGAAGGTCAAATTCCACCAGTGAGCATGATTCTTTTGACTTAGGTATTATATGTTCCTAGAAAGATAAATACTCTTAAGACCGTGCTACTTGAAGTACAGTCTGTCATAGAGCTAGAACAATAAAAATGAAAATACAGAAATAAATCCTAGTGACCTTGGGTTAGGCAATGGCTCCTTAATTATAATACTTAAAGCAGAAGAGACAAAAGAAAAATAGGTAAATCGGACTTCATCAAAATTACAAACTTTGGTGCTACAGACGATACCATCAAAAAAGCAAAAAGAGCTTAGAGAAAATGTTTGCAAACCATGTACCTGACAAGGGATTATCCAGAACATGTAATGAACTCTTGGGAACTCCCTGGTGGGCCAATGGTTAAGTGCTTTCACTGCCGAAGCCCAGGTTCAATCCCTGGTCAGGGAAATAAGGTCCCACAAGCTTCACGGAGCAGGGAAAAAAAAAAAAAAAAAAACTCTTACAACTGGATAATAAAAAGATAAATAACCCAAATAAGAAGTGAGAAAAAGATTTGAATAGACATTTCTCCAGAAAAGATATACAGACACCCAATAAACACACGAAAAGACACACAGCATCATGAGTCACCAGGCAAAGGCAAATCAAAACCACAATGAACTCACTTCAACTCATTTCACCTCAAAATTCATTTCACATACAGTCACTGTGAAAACAGCTTGGCAGTTCCTCAAAAAAATTAAACATAGAATTACCATATCACTCAGCAATTCCACTTACAGGTGTAAACCCAAAGGTATTGAAGACAACTATTTAAATATTTGTATACAAGTGTGGTAAATAGCAGCACTATTTACAATAGTCAAACTGTAGGAACAACCCAAATGCCCATCAACATGTGAATGGATAAACAAAATGGGGTGTATACATACAATGAAATATTATTCAGCTGTAAGAAGAAATGAAATACTGACACGTGCTACAACATGGATGAGCCTTGAAACTATGCGAAATGAAAGAAACCAGGCATTAAATGTCACAGAAAGCCGGATTCCATTTATATGAAATACCTGAAATAGGCAAACCCATAGCAACAAAAATTGGATTGGTGTTTTCCAGGGCCATAGGGAAGGGAGAATTGGTAGAGACTGCTTAATAGATACAGGGTTTTCTTTTGAGCCATGAAAGTGGGAACCAAATAGAAAGTGTTGTTCACAAAATTGTGAGAGTAACGAAATATCACCAAAATGTCACTTTAAAAGAGTCAATTTCACATTAAGTGAATTTCACTTCATATAAAAACACTTAAGAATAACTATATCAGAATATATGCAAAACCTTCACACTGAAAACCTCAAAACATTGCTGAGAAAAATTTTAAGAATTTAAAATGCTTTGAAAATATACTATGTATGTGGTTTGGAAGATTCATTACTCTTAAGATGTCAATTCTCCCCCAAAGTATTTATAAACTCATTATGATTTCAATCAAATTCCCAGAAGGACTTTTGGGAGAAACTGGCAAGATGACTCTATAAATAAATACAAACGCAAAAGACCTAGGATGCCCAAACAATTTTGAAAAAGAAAATCAAGATTTCAGGAATTTATATTATCTAATTTCAAAACTTACTTTACTATAGCAGTCATAACAATGTATGGCAGAACTGGCAAAAACACCAGTGTAACTGAATAGAGATCTCAAAAACAGGCCACACTTACATGGTCTTTGGATTTTTGACAAAGGTGTCAACACAATGGGGGGAAATGTCTTTTCAACAAAATAGTACTAGAACAATTATGTATCTGGAAATGAAAAAAAAAAAGTGAACTTTGACCCCTACTTTATACCATACACAAAATGTAATATGAGACAGGTGATTGACCTAAATGTAAAACCTGAAATCATAAGCATTTCAGAGCAAAACAGGAGTATATCTTTATTAATATGAGCCAGGTAAATATTTCTTAGACATAGGAAGCCGCAGACACCAAAAGACCAAATAACAACAACAACAAAAAAAAACAACCCTGATAAATTGATCTTCATCAAAATTGAAAACTTCTGCCCATCATAACACCAATAAGAAGATGAACATGCAAGCCACAGAGAAAATATTTGCAAACATATATCTAACAAAGAACTTAGATTAAGGATAAATAAATAATTCCTTCAACTTAATAAAAAGCAACCAAATTCAGTTAAGTAAAGGAACTGAACAGACATCTCACAAAAGAAATATACTAATCGTTAATAAACATATGAAGAAGTGACCAACACCATTAACCATCAAGATATGCAAATTAAAATGACAAGATACCACTACACATTCATCAGAATGACTAGAATTTTAAAAGACTGACAACATCAAATGTTAATAAAGTTGTGGAGCAGCTAGAACTCTCATATATTGTTGATATGAATATGAAATGATATAAGCTCTTTAGGAAAAGGTGTGGCAGTTTTTCTTATATTTATTTATTCATTTACTTATTTATCTTTGCCTGTGCTGGATCTTCATTGCTGGGCTTTTTCTAGTTGCAGTGAGGGGAGCTATTCTTTGTTTCTGTGTGAAGGTTTCTCATTGCCATGACTTCTTTTGTTTCACAGCACAAGCTCTAGGCTGACAGGTTTCAATAGCTGTTGCACTGGGGCTTAGTCACCCTATAGTGTGTAGGATCTTCAGGACCAGGTATCAAACCCACACGTCTCTCACTGGCCAGTGGATTCTTAACTGCTGATCACCAGGGAAGCCCTCTGGAAGTTTCTTATAACACTACCCTATGACATAGCACTTCCACTCATAGGTATTCATCCAAAAGAAATGAAAATATACGTACACAAAGACTGGTACGAGAGTGTTCATAGCAACTTGGTTCTTAATAACCAAGAACTGAAAACAGCCAAAGTATCCATCAATAGGAAAATGAATTTTTAAATTGTGGTGTATTCATATGATGAAATATTAGAGTTATAAAGGAATGAATTAATGGTATATGCAATAACATGGGTAAATTTCAAAAGCATTTTGCTGAGTGAAAGAAGTCCTACATAATAAGCTCAGTTCAGTTCAGTCTCTCAGTTGTGTCCAGCTATTTGCGACCCCAAGAACTGCAGCATGCCAGGCATCCCTGTCCATCACCAACTCCCAGAGTTTACCCAAACTCATGTGCATTGAGTCGGTGATGCCATCCAACCATCTCATCCTCTGTCATCCCCTTCTCCTCCTGCCCTCAATCTTTCCCAGCATCAGGGTCTTTTCCAATGAGTCAGCTCTTCACATTAGGTGGCCAAAGTATTGAAGTTTCAGCTTCAACATCAGTCCTTCCAATGAACACCCAGGACTGATCTTCTTTAGGATGGACTGGTTGGACCTGCTTGCAGTCCAAGGGACTCTCAAGAATCTTCTCCAACATCACAGTTCAAAAACATCAATTCTTCAGCACTCAGTTTTCTTTGTAGTTCAACTCTCACATCCATACATGACTACTGGAAAAACCATAGCCTTGACTAGACCGAGCTTTGTTGACAAAGTAATGCCTCTGCTTTTAAATATGCTGTCTAGGTTGGTCATAACTTTCCTTCCAAGATTCAGCTCAGTTCAGTTCAGTCGCTCAGTCATGTCTGACTCTTTGCGACCCCATGAACCCCAGCACGCCAGGCCTCCCTGTCCATCACCAACTCCCGGAGTCCACCCAAATCCATGTCCATCAAGTCAGTGATGCCATCAAACCATCTCATCCTCTGTCATCCTCTTCTCCTCCTGCCCTCAATCTTTCCCAGCATCAGGGTCTTTTCAAATGAGTCAGCTCTTCTCATCAGGTAGCCAAAGTGCTCCTCCCAAAGAGCAAGCGTCTTTTAATTTCATGGCTACAGTCACCATCTGCAGTGATTTTGGAGCCCAAAAAAATAAAGGCAGCCACTGTTTCCACAGTTTCCCCATCTATTTTCCATGAAGTGATGGGACCAGATGCCATGATCTTAGTTTTCTGAATGTTGAGCTTTAAGCCAACTTTTTCACTCTCTTCTTTCACTTTCATCAAAAGGCTCTTTAGTTCTTCTTCACCTTCTGCCATAAGGGTGGTGTCATCTGCATATCTAAGGTTATTGATATTCCTCCTGGCAATCTTGATTCCAGCTTGTGCTAGTATAATCCTTTCAACCAATCATGTGTAAAAATCACAACAGTGGTCATCTCTGAGAGAGTGGAGGTAAGGATTAATTGGGAAAAGACAAGAGAGAACTTCTGGGATGATGGCAATGACCCATATCTTATTTGGGTTACATTTATTTGTAGTCCTCTTGATGCTTATTTTTAGCTGTATGCCCAGGTCAGTGGTTCCAAATATTCACCATACATTGGAATCACCTGGGAAGTTTTCACCACCAGAGACTAACTTGATTAGCCTGGAGTGCAGCCTGGGCATCAGAATTGCTCTAAGCTCCCTAGGGGTTTCTTTGGTGCTGCTGCAGTTGAGAACCAATACTGAGATCTTCTCCAGGCCCATCATCCCCTTCTAAAGGTGCACCAATGTAAGAGCACACAGTATCTCAGTTGCAGACACACCATCACATCATTTGCACATCGTTTTGCAATACCCTTCTCAAAAATGCCCAGCATCTAGTCAACTAGTCAATTTTTCTCCCCCCGCTGCCTCCTTTGCCTTTATCCTTCCTCTTTGTCCCCCAGCTCCAGTTCTTTCTCTTCTTCATCTGAAAGATTGAGGCTAATCCATTCAGGAAAGAGACATTCTGCTTCTCAGTTCATCTTCTCATTTAATAAAGGAGAACTTAGAGCCCCTCATCCTATCAGCTCAGTCCTTGTACCTTTCTACCTCACAGATGACCTCATGGTGATGGCTTCTCCCTCTGAGGGTACAGGTTGTCCTGCCTTTCACTGCATTTCATCTCCATTTCCCTACACTCCCCCGTGGAAACATCATGTGACATGGGCTGTTAGAACCAGCAAAAGCAAACTGGTTAAGCTATCCATTTTTCTAGCTGTGAGAGCCCAGAATGGAACACCTGTAGAGAATAGTTATTGAGCTGCAGAGAGGAAGCCCTTCCACAAAACAGGAAGAAGAAATCCAGGTAAATGTCTCTAAAAAAAATCACCTCTTCAACCAATGACAAATTCAGGCTTGTTATTATTCATGCATTAGAAAGGACTTCCCATGAGATGGATTCTGAAACTTTGCCATCTTGCCAAGAATCCTCTCAGATGCTTAAGACAGCTCTGCAGGATGGCATGAATATGGTTCTGCTCAGAGCCATGGTGCAGGGAAAGAACAATCAGCCAAGATGGCAGTGGTCAGGCTCTCTCCTCCCACGTTCTGTAAACAATGACTTTGCATGGTCATGTAACAGCTGAGATCATTTATAACACTGCACATGCGCATCATGCCTATACAAGCATCAACCATTAGAGAATAAAGCAGGTCTGCAGCTTGCTGTGGCAAAAAGACTCCCTGAAGTTCCTATGGCTCCTCACGTCTTCTTCCAGCGTCTTCCTATCTGCTTCCTAGCTGACGCCTTGTCTACCCTGGGTTCAGCGAACAGCAAGACACATGGAATAGACAGGTCTCCCCCTAAATTCTTCTAGGAAGACAGTTGAATCTAGCCAGCCCTTCACTTATTCTTTCATTGTTCAGTTCAGTCACTCAGTCATGTCTGACTCTTTGCAACCCCGTGGACCAGCACGCCAGCCTTCCCTGTCCGTCACCAACTCCCTGAGCTTGCTCAGACTCATGTCCTTCTAGTCGGTTCATTACTAATAATAACCATGTTTTACTAAGAACTGCCGTGTGCCAAGTACTAAGTGCTTTATCATAAAGTACAACAACCCTTATGAGGTAGGGGTTCTTGGGATCATTTCACAGATTCAGGAAACTGGCTCTTAGAGGGTTTATGGGCTATGTCTAGCTAGTAGATAACCCAGCTGGGATTTGAACCCAAGACTCCGATTCCCAAAACCCATGCTCTGAACTACTAAACCAGACATCTGGTAAGTGCTATGGGAGTGCAATAGAGTGAGTGAGAAATCAGTATGGGGTGACAAGACTTTGTGGAGGAGGTGAGATTTAAGCTGTACCATCAAGACATAGATGAGCAAGGAGAAGGGGAAAGGCATTGATGAGCAATCATCTCTATATGAAAACACTCTATATGAGTGTTTTCTTGGGTATGATTAGTGTGGTTATGTTCATGTTATATTATCAACAGAGTTAGTTCTCTGTAAGTGAAGAAGCAGGGTTTCATTTGAAGGATAAAATATTATTTCATCCCTTCAACAAATACATGAATGTTTCAGACACAGTGCAAGGCACTGGCGGGTAGGATATCCCTGCTCTCAAAACACTGCAGTTCAGTGAAGGATACAGACATTTATGGTCTTCCCAAGTGGCTCAGTGGTAAAGAATCCACCAGTCAATGCTGGAGCCACAGGCGATTTGAGTTTGATCCCTGGGTCATGAAGAACGCCTAGAGGAGGAAATGGCAACCCATTCCAGTATTCTTGCTGGGATAATCCCATGACAGAGGAGCCCGGAGAGCTGCAGTCCATGGGGTCGCAACGAGTTGGACACGACTGAACACACACACAGAGACATATATAATGGGGGTAGAAGTGCTATGGTGGGCACACACAGGATATCTTGAGAACATAAAGAACATCTGACTTAGAGTATTTGAGGCTGAGAAGTCACTTCTAATGTCTCACTTGCATCCTTATTGATACAGTTTGGTAGGAAAAGATGACACTGAACTGAGCCTTAAAAAATAAGAAGTTGGCCAAATGAAGAATGACTGCAAGGGAGTAGAATGCAAGGATGGAGGAAGAATGTTCTAGGCAGAGGAAGTAATACCCCACTATGGCACCCCTGGAGAGTATCATTTAGCCATTGCTAAAATAAATCAGTCTAAAACTTAGTGGCTTAAAATAATGATTTATCATATTCTGTGAGTCTGTAGGCTGATTGACCAGTTCAGCTACTGTTCTCCCCTGGGCTCACTCCTGTGGCTGCAGACAGGTACAAGAGGTAAGGATGGGCTGAGACAGCTGGGCTGTCAGGGCCTTTCATTCTCTCATCCTGGGCTTTTTCATGCCATTACAGTCCTAAGGCAAGTGTTCCAAGAAGGAAAAGGCAGACACCATTAGGCCTATTGTGGCCTAGGTTCCAGAACTTGCACTATATCACTTCTACATTCTACTGATCAAAGTTAAGTCCAAAGGCCAGCTCAGATTCAGAGTGCAAAGAGGAGCAGCAAAGAAGTCGTGACCAGAGTTAATCGACAGCATGTGCCACACTATTGGCATCACCTCTGAAATCTGGTTCTTATCATTCAAACGTCCTACTCTGTAACCTCAACCACCCCTTCTTTCTTTCTAAATTTGTATCAGCTTCTTCAAGACTTCTAGTCCCTGACTTCCCAACTTCTCAGCCTCTTCCTAACCCTTTCTTCTCTCTCAGCCCAAGAGGTTCATCTCCTGAGCTCTCCTCTCACCTGCCCCCAACATTTCTACTCAGAGGGTGGAGGGGTTGGGCAAGGCAGAAATCATGCAATCAAGAAGAAATCATACAACCCAGAGGCACTGGCCTATTTGACTTGCCTACTCTCAGAATCTCAGCTCTCAGCTTCACTTCTCAATGTTTTCACTTGTATCTGCCCTGTTGCTCTCCCATCACTCCCTAAAGTTAGTCCAGCTCTCCACTGCTTTATAAGCTCTTGATGCAAACTCTCTTCCTCACTCTCAGCAGACAGTGATCGTACTCCAGTAAGGAGACATAAGTTATCAGATATGACCTCTCTCAACTTCTTGTTCTCGCCTACTGAAGTATCTACCTCACCTTTTCCCTTCAGTCTCAAAGGATGATGTTTCCCCTCATCCAATTCAAATCTCAACTTCTCAGACTTCCCTCGTGGTCCAGTGGTTAAGAATCCACCTGCCAATGCAAGGGACATGGGTTCAATCCCTGGTCCGGGAAGATTCCACAAGCTGTGTCCTGCAACTACTGAGCCTGCATGCCTAGAGCCCATGCTCTGCAACAGAAGAAGCCACCACAATGAGAAGCCCACACACCCCCAGGAAGAGTCGCTTCCATTTGCCGCAACTAGAGAAACACCAGGTGCAGCAACGAAGGCCCAGGGCAACTACAAATAAATCAGATCTCAACTTCTGCCTGTGCCCTTGACCCTGGACTTGCATTTGGCTTCACAGAATCCAAATTGAAGGCATACAGAGTGAGTAGCTCGTGGCAAGGGACAGAAGTCAAAATACTTAACAGAGAGAAAAAAAAATCAATAAGCAGAAGTCATGGAGCAGTAAGAGTAATTAATAAGCAGCAGCTAAGAGGAAGCAGAGGCTTTGAGTAATCAGAAGCAATAAGGCAAAGAAAAAACAGAGTTGAGAGGAGGTTGCTGTGAGAGGCGGGAGCAGCAGAGGCAGCAAAAACCAAAGTCAATTCATTTTTTTTTTTTATAATTTTATTTATTTATTTTTGGCTGTGCTAGGTCTTCGTTGCTAGGTGGGCTTTTCTCTAGTTGCAGTTATCAGGCTTCTCACTGCAGTGATTTCTCTTATTGAGGAGCACGGGCTCTACGGTGCATGGGCTTTAGTAGTTGTGATTCCCTGACTCTAGAGCACAGGCTTAATGGTTGTGGCACGTGGGCTTAGTTGCTCTGAAACATGTGAGATCTTCCTGGATCAGGGATTGCACCCGTGTCTCCTGCATTGGCAAACAGATTCTCTACCACTAAGCCAACAGAGAAGCTCCTAGTGTCAACCTTATAGTAATTAAATGAGGAGGCAAGTAGACTGGTGTGGCTCTGATAGCTTGGTAGCCCATGTAATCAAGCCAAACCTAAGCCAGAGTCAATGCACTTGAGTCCAACAGTGTGAAACTTAAGAACAGCCAATCACAAACAGCCAACTAGGCTTCCTGCAAATAAGGCTTAAACTATAGCCAGTCAAATAATTGCTTTGCTTTGCTTCAGCATCTTCTCTGTAAAAAACCTGGGCCCTGTCTGGAGTGCTCCTAACCACCTAACTTTGACACTGCTACTGCTGCTGAGTTGCTTCAGTTGTGTCCGATTCTGTGCGACCCCATGGACTGTAGCCCACCAGGCTCCTCTGTCCACAGGATTCTCTAGGCAAGAATATTGGAGTGGGTTGCCATTTCCTTCTGTGAGCTTTGACACTGCCCTATTCAAATCAATGTCTGATCAAATAAACTCTTGAAACAACAAATTTTAATGTGCCTCAGTTTACCTTTTAACAACATAACAGCCAATCATGAAAAGAGGGAACTACAGACCCTGTCTTGGGCTTGAACATCAGTATCCAGATCACTTCCCAAGTTCCATCCTTGTCTTTGTGAACTCAGTTGTATGGCACTCCTGGGTCCTTGTGAGGCCTGGATGCACAGTCAAGAGTCCTGTTTTCAGAAACATACTGGGTTGGCCAAAAAGTTTGTTTGAGTTTTCCATGACAGTGTATGGAAAACCTGAATGAGCTTTTTGGCCAACTCAATAGATGTTTTCAGAAAAGTCCAGTTGCATGAAATGATTTGAATAGACCTCTACAAGTAAAACACACAAACAAGTTCTTAACCCAGTATCTGTGTTGCTTTATCATAGTCCTCATTTTATCTACATTTATGTCTAAAGATGTAAGAGGAAAGACATTTTCTGTGTTCCCCACTCAAGGAAAGTATATTGGCAGAAAACCATGTGGTTTTCCTATTACTTAGAAAAAGGAAAAATATTCCATTGTGTAACAGGTTTTCAGAGCCCTCACAGCCCCCAAATTGTTTCTAACATCTGCAGGCATCCTTCTTGATATGCTTCAGTTTCCCTTCCCCCAACTCCATCTTTCCTGAGTGTATGAGATTGATTTAACAAAGATTAATAAGGTAATCTTTGGAAAGAGAGCTCTTTTCTTTAATAAGCTATGTAAATAACAACAGACATAGGAAAGTCCCTTGGGAGATATTAATTAATCCTCAGAACTCCTAAGAGGTTTCCTTCCCTTTAACATTAAGTAACAAAGAAGGAAAAATCCTGGCAACAACAGATGGGTGTTCCATCTTCTGGAACAGAATTTTTTATTCTTAACTCTCAATAAGCCTAGGCTAATTGATCCTTGTAGCTACTCCAGAACCAAAATGATTTGATATCATGGTCTCAGATATCTGAAGACTTAAAAACTAATCATTTTGAGGTGCCACAAACATGCAGTATAAGAAGGCAAACTAAATAGATGAATGTTGCAAGTCTTCTGACTGCTCCTCTGACTAGTCATTCTCCCAACTCTCTCCCTCTCCTTGGGCCTTTCTATACCCTGAGACACAGCAACATAGAAATGAAGCCAATTAATAAGTCTATAATGGCCTCTAAGTATTGACATAAAAGGAAGAGTTGCACATCTCTCATTTTCAAATCAAAAGCCAGCGATGAAGTTTATTGAGGAAGGCATGCGAAAGTGGAGATAGGCTAGAAGTTAGGCCTCTTGTGCCAGACAGTTAGCTACACTGTAAATACAAAGGAAAAGTTCTTGAAGGAAATTCATAGTGCCACTCCAGTGAACACATGTATTATAAGAAACCAAAACAGGCTTATTGCTGATATGGAGAAAGTTTTAGCGGTCTGAATAGAAGATCAAGCCAACCACAACATTCCCTTAAGCCAAAACCTGATCTACAGCAAGCTCCTAACTCTCTTCAATTCTATGAAGACTGAAAGAGGAGAAGAGGCTTCAGAAGAAAAGTTTGAAGATAGCAAAGGTTGGTTTGAGGTTTAAGGAAAGAAATTGTCTTTATAACATCAAAGAGCAATGTGAAACCGCAACTGCTGATGTAGAAGCTGAAGCAAATTATCTAAAAGATCTAGCTAAGATAACTAATGCAAAAGTCTGCACTGAACAGCAGACACTCACTGTAGACGAAACAGTCTTCTATTGAAAGAAGATGCCATCTAGGGCTTTCAAAGCTAGAGAGAAGTCAATTCCTGGCTTCAGAGCTTCAAAGGACAGGCTGAATCTCTGGTGAGGCGCTACTGAAGCTGGTGACTTGAAGTTGAAGTCAAGGCATGTGTACGTGCTAAGTAGCATCAGTCTTGTCTGACTCTTTGCAACCCTGTGAAATGTTGAACAGGCTCCTCTGTCCATGGGATTCTCCAGGCAAGAATACTGAAGTGGACTGCCATGCCCTCCTCCAGGGGATCTTCCTGACCCAGGGATTGAAACCAGGTCTCTTAAATCTCCTGCATTGGCAGGCAGGTTCTTTACCACTAGTGCCACCTGGGAAGCCCTGTTGAAGCCAGTGCTTATCTACTGTTCTGAAAATCCTAGGGCTCTTAAGAATTATGTTAAATCTACTCTACCTGTGCTCTATAAATGGAACAACAAAGCCTGGATGACAGCATATAGCTTCACAACATGGTTTACTGACTATTTGAACTGTATCACTGTTGAGATCTACTGAAAAAAAAATTCAAAATATTACTGGTCATTGTCAATCACCTGATCATCCAAGAGTTCTGATGGAGATGTATAAGATTAATATTGTTTTCATGCCTGCTAATACAAAATCCATTCTGGAGCCTACAGATCAAAAAGTCATTTCCACTTTCAAATATTATTATTATATTTCATAAGGCTATAGGTCCCATGGATCATGGTTCCTCCAATGGATCTGGGCAAAGTAAATTGAAAAACTCTGGAAAGGACTCACCATTCTAAATGTCATTAAGAACATTTGTATTTTCAGGAAAGAAATATTTCTTCTTTCTTCTTCTTTCAGGAAAGATTATTTCAGAAATATTCACCAATATTCACAGGAGTTTAGAATAAATTGACTCCAAACCTTATGAATGACTTTGAGGGGTTCAAGATTTCAATGCAGGAACTAACTGCAGATGTGGTAGAAATAGCAAGAGAACTAGAGTTAGAAGTAGAGCCTGAGGATGTCACTGAATGGCTGGCATCTCATGATAAGGCTTTCACAGATGAGAAGCTGCTTCTTATGGATGAGGAAAGAAAGTGGCTCCTTGAGATAGAAACTACTTCTGGTGAAGATGCTGTATAAGATTGTTGAAATGACAAGAAAGGATTTAGAATGTGACATAAACCTGGTTGATAAATCAGCAGTAGGATCTGAAGGATTGACTCCAATTTTGAAAAAAGTTATACTATGGGTAAATTGCATGCTACAGAGAAATCATTCATTAAAGGAAGAAAATCAGTATGGCAAACTTCACTGCTGTCTTATTTTGAGAAATTGCAGTACCCCTCCCAATCTTCAGCAGCCACCACCCTGAACAGTTAGGAGTCATCAACACTAATGCAAAACCCTCTACCAGAAAAAAGGTTCTGATTTGCTGAAGACTCAAATGATGGCTGGCATTTTTAAGCACTGGAGCATTTTTTAATTAAGGTATATCCCATGGACAGAGAAGCCTGGCAGGGTACAGTCCATAATGTAATAAAAGAGTTGGGCATGACTTAGGGACTAAGCAACAACAAATATACATTTTTTAGACATAATGCTATTGCATACTTAATAGACCACAGTATGGTATAAGCATAACTTTTGTATGCACTAAAACCAAAAAACTTTGTGTTTATTGCAGTGATCTGGAACCAAACCCACAATATCTCTGAGGTATGACTGTAATTTGGACTCAACCTACATTTGCCATCTTGTAGCCAGACTCTTTTCCTACACTGGTCCCCAGTTTCAACCTTATTGCCTTTGCTGACACCATTTCTCCACTTGAAAAACCCTTCTTCCTTCCTTTCTTTTTGTCTAAACTCTGTCTAATCCATAAGATTCAGCAGCTTAAGCCCACCCCAGCTCTGGCTCTAAATCTTCAGGTTTTCTCCTTCCTCTAAAAGCTTTAAGGGTAGTTAGTTTTCTGCACCAGTCACTTGGCCTTTCTTCTGTACTGCTCCGGGTTTCTTATTACTCTATCTTATGTATGCCCAATGAGACTATAAACTCCTGCCCTAAAGGGGCAGGAACAAATTGTCCTGGTCCTACAATGCATTCCTCTTGGCTGGATAAACACAGCTGCTCCATAAAGTGTTTCCTAAAAGAATTGGATGTCTTAAATTATCTAAACTTGTATACAGGTTTGTAGAGAACTATCAAAACTTGTGGAAGACTCAGCATACAGAAAAGTGGCCAACCTAGCTATCTTCTCTCTGAGCCATACTCCATTCATTATTACCACTCCTTTCTCCCTCCCCACTTTTTCTCTTCACAGTCGCTATCTGTCCTTTGCTTATATTACACAGACAAATGCTTCTTGACTTGCAAACTTCCATATGTTACGTAGTTTTGTCCAGGTCTAAAGTAGGTAAACTCCACCAACGCCAACAAATGACTCTGGAGGTAGTTTGTTCAGTCTCATGGACTTAAGAATAAATGAACCTACCACAGTTCTTGAGGGCTTCTCTGATGGCTCACTGGGTAAGAATCTGCCTTCAATGCCTTAGGCACAGGAGTCGCAGGTTCAATCCCTAGGTCAGGAAGCTCCCCTGGAGGAGGGCATGGCAATCCACTCCAGTATTCTTGCCTGGAGAATCCCATGGACAGAGGAGCCTGGCAGGCTGCAGTCCATAGGGTTGCAAAGAGTCAGACATGACTGAAGTGACTGAGCGCGCACCACAGTTCTTGAACTCTGCCTTTTCCTCAAGCTTCTGCCTGCCTTCTCCTTCCTGTCACTGCCAACTCCTTTTTAATTCATTGTAGATTTATTTGCTCCTGGGAACTCAGCTACAGTCCCCACAGATGGCCACATTCAACTTGACATTCTGAGTTTGTTGGTCTGCATTTTATTTTCCTGGGTCCTGATTATATTTCTTGGTGTGCTGCAATCCACGGGGTCGCAAAGAGTTGGACACAACTGAGCGACTGAACTGACTGACTGACTATATTTCTCATTGAAACAAAAGGGTGCCTTTTCTTTCTTCCTTTCTTTCTTTCCTTCTTTCTTCCTTTCTCTCCCTCCTCCACTTCCTCCTCTTACTTATCTTCTTCCTTTTCCTCCTCTTCTCTTCACTATATTTTTAGTTAAGCTAGATGAAGAAATGCTGCACTAACAAATAAAACTGAAATCTCACTCAATTGGTGGGTTAATATTATAAAAGTTTATTTCTTGATCATATCACAGTCCACAGTGGATCAAGAGAAAGTTGCTGTAACTCTAACAACCCTGAGATCTTTGCAGCTCTCCACTGGTTTCACTCCATCCATCCAGCTACCAAAGGGGAATAAATATTAAACAGAAAATCCACTATTTATTAACTGCCTTGACCTGAAAATGAAATTCAGTTCCATTGGCTAGAACTCAATTACACAATCTTACCTAACCATAGGGAACATTGAGACATGTAGACACATTGTATACCCGTGCCCAGTTGCTAGGTTGTGTCCAACTCTTTGCAACCTCATGGACTGCAGCCCACCAGGCTCAGACTCTGTCCCTGGGACTTCCCAGTCAAGAATACTGGAGTGGGTTGCCATCGGAAGGATCAAACTGGGTGTTGCTGAACGCTAGTGATCCACACCATACCTGATCAATTCTACCTTCCAGTTGAATCTCATTTTATCTATTATTGGGGCTTCCCTGATAGCTCAGTTGGTAAAGAATCCACAAACAATGCGGGAGACCTGGGTTCGATCCTTGGGTTGGGAAGATCCCCTGGAGATGGGAAAGGCTATCCACTCCAGTATTCTGGCCTAGAGAAAACCATGGACAGTCCATGGGGTCGCAAAGAGTCGGACACTACTGAACGACTTTCACTTTCACTTTTGTCTATTATATGGAATTTATTTTTAGAATTTATCAATGCTTTTTAGGACTATGGCATACTGGAGAAGAAAATGGCAACAACTCGCTCCAGTATTCTTGCCTGGAAAACTCCATGGACAGAGGAGCCTGGCGGGCTACAGTACGTGGTGTTGCAGAGTTGGACTTGACTGAGCACCCATGCGCTTGCACACATACATATATATCTTTCATCCTAGGTTTTTTTCTGTTGACTGCTTGGTTTAATTTGGTCAATTCTTATAGCCTTTTGTTTTTCACCAATCTATTGCCAGAGTACATCCTCAAATGACTTTCTCCAAAAGAATTCTAGAAACTTATCTATATATCAGTTTCTTGAAGAAAAAGTCTCAAAAGGTCATGTTTATCACTGTATGTCTGTTGCCTAAAATAATGCCAAAATAGATAATAAATATTTGTCAAATGACTAGGCAAAGGCTTTGAGTCTTTTGTACATTTAAAAGATTTTTGTTTAGAAAATATTAGTTTTGCCTTTGCTTTTAAACTCTTTATTTTCCCCTCACCATTAATAGATAATTTGATTGACTATAGAATATTAGACTCTAAATTATGTTCTTTCAATACCTTGAAAGAAGTACATGATTGTCTTCTACATTTAGTGCTAATCAGTTTCTTATTTCTTTATAGATAACATTCTCCCTCTCTTAAATGTTTTAGAACCTTCTTTTAATAGGATTTAAATTTTATGACTTAACAAGCTTTGAAATTTTATGATGGTTAGTCCAGGTTTGTCTTAAGCATTTAAACTATGAAGTATCCCATAAGTCTTCTCCCTTTGAATACTCATATACTTTTCATCTCTGAAAATTTTAATTTTTCTTATTGTTTCCTGTCCTGCATTTCTGTCCTTATGAAACTCACTTTTCCTATGTTTTCTTTCTTTTCCTCATATTTTCTGTCTTTATGTTTTTTCTATATTCTTGAATATTCTTTCAACTTTATCTTCCCCTTTTGGAGGACTATTATGTTTTAAATTTAAGAATTCTTTCTTTTTCTCTGATAATTCCTTTTGCATAGAAATTTCTGTGTATGTGGAGGGGGAGGCAGGGAACTCTTTAAATGCATTTTAAATCACGTTCATTATCACTAATTGGCCTTTATCCCCCTGAATTAGCTCTCTTTTCTCCTGAAGTCAGTTTTCATCTTTATCATTCCTCTCCATGTTGCTGATTTTCATCATGTGTCCTGCTTGCCTGTTTATATTTAATAATAATGAACTAGAATGACTATTTGTATAATAATGTGGGGAGAAATATCTAACTGAAAGCTCTATGTATGCTGAAAAGTATGTAATCAGCAGCTGTAGACCCAGCTAGTAGGAAATAAGTCGTCAAGTTAACAGCCTCCCCAATTTCAAAATAAGAATGTCCCTGTCTTAGAGCAGCACTGTGCACATTAGAAGACTTGGCTCTCCTCAGATAGTTTAATTTCCTAAGAGGAAAGTACTTTCAGTCTTTCCCAGGGGCAAATGCAGACTGTTCACTATACTGTCCAAGTAGTTTGGGAGTCAGGGCTGGGAAAGTTGACTATTTCATAAATATATCATCAGTCAACCCACATGTCTTCAGCTCCAATTTTCCTTCTGGATCTCTGGTATACCTCTGAATCAGGAGCTCTCATGAAATTCTTCAAGACAATGACTTCTACTTCCATGCAACCCTTTCATGGTTCATTCTTGGCTACAGCTTTATCTATTAAGTGTTGTTCATTGCTATGCTTTCTTCGATTGTTTCGTCTTCCAGAGATTGTTTAAATTTCTTATGTTCTTCTGTATCTTTACTGTTAGCAATGTATCTCACCCTTTTATTCCTTCATAATTTAATGGAGTTTAGGAAATAGGCAGAAGAAATACATGTACATGATATGCCATCTTGAGCTAGTAGAAAAGCACATATATTTAAAAGCTCCCAGGTGATTCTGATGATCTGCTAAGTTTGGAAGACATTGTTCAAAACTATCTTTTATTCTCACTTTCTTTATTTTAAGCACTAAGCATTTAAGCATTTAATGCTTTGTAATTCCTTGCCTTCTATGGCTCATTTTTCTTACTAGTTGATAATTTTCATCAGAGCAGGATATCTGATTACTATTTGTGATTAGCCTACTGCATCTTACCCAACCACTTGTACAATGTAAAGCACCTTGCAGAAATTCAATAAATCCTCCTTGAGAAAAAGAATGAACAAATGAGTAAGTAAGGGAAGGAAAGATATGCATTTGAGTAACTAGTTTCCCTAGTCTTTTTATTCTGCTGGTATTTACTCCAAGTTTTTTAACTGTACATAGCCATTCAGGATTAATTTCCTTTAAAAATAGATACAGTGACTTATCTTCATTTTTTAAAGTAACTTTCTATTTCCAAGAGCCCTATTTCCAGAAATGCTTCATAATGTACAAGCTTTCACCTTGCAAATGGTTTCATTTGAGTCTCATACCAGGAATAGCTTGTTTGAATCTATAAACATGAATGAGGCTCATCTTGTGGGATTTTCCTATTTTAGCCCAATGTTTACCTCAAATAGAATCCATTTGGGTGAATTTAAACCCGTTTAAATTCAAGGTAGCCATTGTAAATAGCAAGATTAAAAGCAAACATACCTCAATCATCATTGATTCATATCTCAGACATAAACAATAAAATAGATATGTCTATTAAAATACATTAGGATAAAATGTTACAAACCAATAATCCATTTTTATTCTTTATGGTGACTCTAAATATTTAATAAATAACATGTCTAATCCTTATCTTAATGAGCTCTTTTTTAATGAATGCAGAAATAGAAATGCTGAAATTTAAAAATAGGCATAGAAAGAGAGCAGCTAACACATTTATTGAATTATTCTAAGATCTGACTTATGAAATCACACACCTGATATTTTTCATTGAGTTAATAAAAGGTTTTAGCCAGCTTAAATGTTAACTATTTTCTTCAATCAGTAAGTGTTTCTATTTTTCACTGGTGATTTGGGTACTGTTCATAGCATGTAAGTCATCCAGGACAATCAGCAAAACCCAGAATGTGGAAAGTTCCACAAGACAGATGACCCCATTTTCTCAACAAATAAATTGTTTTTCTTGATTGGTTTTAGAAGAAGTACTTGGACCACCCTGGGAAGAATAAACTGTAGAGAAGCAGAGGTAGAAACACAGATACTAGTTAAGAGCTATGGCACTACTCTATCCAAGAAATGATAGTGAGTTGGATCAGAGTTTTAGTGGTAGAAAAGGTAAGTAGTCAGATTTGAATATACTGTATGTTGATGTTCAAGTCAAAAGAATGTGCCAATGGACTGTTACAGAGTGTGAGAGAAAAAGCTAGAAGAATGGAGTTGCCATTAGCTGAAATGTGGTGCAAAAGAAATAGGTTTTAGAGGGAAATCAGAAGTTCAGTTTGGGGTAAGTTTGAGATATGTATTAGACATCTAAGTGGTGGTCAGCTAGAAATAATGACTAAGAATTCATGGGTGAGTTCTAGGTAGGAGATACAAATTTGAGGATCTGCAGAGTATATAAATGTTTTCAAGCTATCAGAATAAGTTAGATCACCAAGGGAGTAGGTAGAGATCTCTTGCTTCAAAAATACTGTGAAATGAACAACCCCAGCATTTAGTAACTTAAAAACAATTATCATTTATTCTCATGGATCTCTAGTTGGGTGAGGGTTTGCTGATCTAGGCTGGCCTTGACTAGGGTGATTTGGTTCTGCTCCAAGTGGCTCTTCTCGCAGAACTAGTGGACTAACTCAGGCATTATTTTTTCATGGCAGTGTCAGAAGCGCAAGAAGGAAAGGAGAAATATATAAGGCCTTGTGAGGTCTAGGGGCAGAGCTGGATTAGCATTACCTCCATCTCATTCTATTGGCCAAAGCAAGACATAGCTGAACTCAAAGTCAAGGACCAGCAGAATGGGAAGGCAAAGGCACTGATACACAGAAGGGTAAAGATTCAAGTTCATTAATACAGTCTCTCACAAGTCCAAGGACTGACTCCATCCTGGGTCATTTTAACTTTAAAAGAGAAGTTTGAATTCTACATCTATGTTGTTTCCCGCATCTAATTAGGGGCTAAATGTATTACCCTAGACATAATCTTAATCATTGCAGTCTCTTGCCTAAAGAAATTTTATTGAAGGCAACCAATCTTTGACATTTGTCAAAGTAATAAAAACATTAACTCCATATTACCAGTTACAAAGAAAGTCTGTAGCAAGATAATCCAAGATGCCAAAGTGTGCCATCTTACAGTCTGAAGAGAAAAAAAGCAAAGCAAATCTTGAAGAAGCAAATGTGTCTAAGCCTGGAAAAGCAGTTTCATCCTCAACAGTATTGTCCAATAAGGTATCTAACATGAATGCATGAAATGTTATATAGACATAAACCAAGCACCAAGCAGCAAGCTCTAATTTTAGATTAGCAATAGCCAGACATTATTTTTCCAGCTACTAATAGAATACTTTATGCATTTTACCCAGTTTTTTATTTGGCGATAGATTTCTCTTTTATTGAGACAATTTTTGTTTTTTTTTTTTTTGCTACAAAATCTTTATTGTTTCCATTTAGTCCAAGGCTTGGGCAAGGGTTCCAGGTTGGTTAAAAAATAAGAAAGCCTTCTTAAATGAACAATGCAAAGAAATAGAGGAAAATGATAGCATGGAAAACAATAAAGATCTCTTCAAGAAAATTGGAGATATCAAAGGAACATTTCATGCAAAGATGAGCACAATAAAAATAAGAAATAGTTAAGGACCTAACAGAAGCAGAAGAGATTAAGAAGAGGTGCCAAGAATACACAGAAGAACTATACAAAAAAGGTCTTAATGATCCAGATAACCATGATGGTGTGGTCACTCACCTAGAGCCAGATATCCTAGAGTGTGAAGTCAAGTGGTACTTAGGAAGCATTACTGGAAACAAAGGTAGTGGAGATGATGGAATTTCATAACTCCAGCTGAGCTATTTCAAATCCTAAAATATGATACTGTTAAAGTGCTGCATTCAGTATTTCAGCAAATTTGGAAAACTTAGCAGTGGCCCCAGGACTAGGAAAGGTCAGTTTTCATTCCAATCCCAAAGAAGGGCAATGCCAAAGAATGTTCAAGCTACCACACAATTTTTCTCATTTCACATGCTAGCAAGGTAATGCTCAAAATCCTTCAAGCTATGCTTCAATAGTATGTGAACCAAGAACTTCCAAATGTATAAACTGAATTTAGAAAAGGCAGGGAACCAGAGATCAAATTGCCGACATCCATTGAATCATAGAAAAAGCAAGGGAATTCCAGAAAAACATCTACTTCTGCTTCGTTGACTATGCCAAAGCCTTTGACTGTGTGAATCACAACAAACTGTGGAAAATTTTAAAGAGATGGGAATACCAAACCACCTTACTGTCTCCCGAGAAACCTGTATACAGGTCAAGAAGCACCAGTTTAAAAAAAAAAAAAAGAAGAAGCAAGAGTTAGAACCCTACATGGAAAAACAGACTAGTTCAAAACTGGGAAAGGAGTATATCAAGGCGGTATATCGTCACTCCGCTTATTTAACATCTCTGCAGAGTGTGCGCACTCAGTTGCTTCAGTCATGTCTGACTCTTTGCAACTCTGTGGACTGTAGCCTGCTAAGCTCTTCCGTCCAGGGATTCTCCAAGCAAGAATACTGGAGCGGATTACCATGCCCTCCTCCATAAAGTCTTCCTGATCCCAGAATTGAACCCACGTCTCCTGCATCTACTGCATTCCAGGCAGATTTTTTACCCACTGAGCGCCCTGGGAAGCCCTCTATGCAGAGTATATCATGCGAAATGCTGGCCTGGATGAGTCACAAGCTGGAATCAAGATTGCCAGGAGAAACACCAACTTTGGATATGCAGATGATACCACTCTAATAGCAGAAAGTTTAGAGGAACCAAACAGCCTCTTGATGAGGGTGAAAGAGGAGTGAAAAAGCTGCCTTAAAACTCAATATCAAAAAACTAAGATCGTGGCATCTGGTCCCATTACTTCATGGCAAATAGAAGCGGAAAAGTAGAAACAGTGACAGATTTTATTTTCTTGTGCTCCAAAATCACTGCACATGGTGACTGCAGCCATGAAATTAGAAGATGCTTGCTCCTTGGAAGAAAAGCTATGACAAACCTAGACAGCATACTAAAACACAGGGACATCACTTTGCCAACAGAAGTCCATATAGTCAAAGCTATGGTTTTTCCAGTAGTCATTTACTAATGTGAGAGTTGGACCATGAAGAAGAATGTGAAGAACATTAAGTTATTTGAATGTCAAAGAATTGATGCTTTCGAATTGTGGTGCTGGAGAAGACTCTTGAGAGTCCCTTGGACAGCAAGGAGATCAAACCAGTCAATCCTAAAGGAAATCAAGCCTGAATATTCATTGGAAGGACTGATGCTGAAGCTGACACTCCACTAGTTTGGCCACCTGATGCAAAGAATTGACTTACTGGAAAAAAAAAAAAAACCCTGATGCTGGGAAAGATTGAGTACAGGAGAAGAAAGGGACAACAGAGAATGAGATGGTTGGATGGCATCACCGACTCAATGGACATGAGCTTGAGCAAACTCCAGGAGATAGTGAAGGACAGGGAAGCCTGGCAGGCTGCATTTCATGGGGCTGCAAAGAGTTAGACATGACTTAGCAACTGAACAACAACAAGGGGCACAGAGAAGGGCTTCAGACAGAAGCCCTGACATTAGGGGGGTTCCTCAAAGGCCGCTGGGCTCCAGAGACTCCTAGTCATGCTTGAGGGTGAGCCTTTTGAAGAGATATTCACCCAACCCAGCCTGGGGACCAGCCAGCTTGCAGAGGGTGGTTAGGCCGTCTCCTATCTTCTAGAAAGTGTCTCTCCAGGAAGAGAGAGACTCTGTCTCTCTCACAGAGATGGGCGTCTGTGAGGGCAGAACCCAGGCCATGCAGATCCAGAAGGGCTAGGTCAGGTTCTTCTTGAGAGAGGTGGCTTCCATAGCATCCTGGGTTTTCCTGACTCATCTTGAGATGGTTTCTGCGTGTCCTAGAAAAGGGCACAGCTGCAATGCTGGCTTTGCATTTTCAAGAGACGCTGGGCCCTCTTTTGCTTCACAGAAGTGGCCCATGTCCTCCAGAGCCACATCATTGTGGTCAGTATAGAAGCCCAGGGAGAGGTAGGTGTAGGAGGCCGGCAGATGTGTGTTGACCAGGCAGATGACGGTGGCCTCCACCTCAGTGGAATAATTCTGACGATTCTGGGGGCTTATGGTTGATCAGTAATAAGAAGCCACGCTCAAAAAAGGATGTTCGCTGGTCTTGGTGATTGGGGAGAGCTGAGTGGCTGATTCCAAGGGTTGTGACTGAAAAAAGATTGGAGGGTGGGGGCGGGGGGTACCTGGGTCTATTCCATCCAAACATTGTCAAAGCAAGAGATGCATTTATGGGACCGCTGAGCGCAGTGCCGAGACAACTATTTTATAAACACATTTTTAAAATCCCAGAATTTGAATGTTTTTGGAAGTAAGGAGATCAGAGGAACAGTTCTTTTTAAGGATATAATCTGCTGTTATCAGCTTAGTCTACAAGCCTGGATTTTTGAAAAGTGATGAATCAGATAAACTGGTACAAATACTTGTACACTATATTTTAAGCTGCTTTTGCTAGATCTAGAGATTTGGAGGACTGAAGGAGCCCTAGAGATCATAATCGCCTAATTTTATAGGTGATATAACAAAGGCCCAGAGAGGTTAACCTGATTCTTTTGACAGTAAAAGAATCAGATCATGTGAGTTGTAACGCAGTGGTGGGGACAGAGTGAGGTGACTGTGAGATGCTTTTCTCTAACCTCCACTTCAGCCATCCCCTAATCTCCAGTCATCTCTCTTTCCCCTCTCTTCAGTAACCAATAATCTAGTAAAAAAACTGTGAGTGGTGAGCAAGTCACCACTCAACCAAAGCTTCCAGACAAGGCCCCCATGTTCCCCTCCTGCCCAGCCCAGGATAGAAAACCTGGAGTGGTCACTCTCCACTTACAAGAACGACCTTCTATCTCTATCATTAGTGTCTAGAGATTTGTGAACTTTGAAAAACTGGGGGATTTGTTGGCATCCTGTTGTTTCTTTTATTCCCTTTACTTTATCTTCCTGTGTTTGTCCCTACCTGATTTGCACTTAGGGCCGATTTTGGAGATAGTGCTTATGTATATCTGTGGGAAACAATACATCTCTTCTTCCCTGTAGGCACTAACTGGTTGGCCTATTTAAGCTTAATTTCTTCTTGGGAGTTTAACTAATTATTCGTGTTTTTGGCTAGAATCTCTTCCAGCAGCTGCAACAACGGGTTTCCAAAATCCTTTCTGGGTCTAATGTGCTGCTTTTCCCTTTTTAAAGGGGAAACTGAGAAGTTCAGGAAATGAGTACTTTGCACGTGTGTGCTGTGTGCTGAGTCACTTCAGCTGTGTCCGACTCTGGCGGTCAGTGTGAGTGCTGATTGGGCCAGCTGTGTCTATTAGCTAAAATGATCAAAATTAGAATTCTTCCTTCATACAGAGACTGGGAGATAGAGGGCCTATCGTTCCTGGTGATTGCATTTTATTTTATTTCTCATTTAATTTTATTTTTTAAAGGTCAATTTCTTATTTTTTTACCTTCAGTTAGTTTTGGCTGCACTGGGTCCTCATTGCTGGGCACAGGCTTTCTCTTTCTTTTTCTCTTTCACTTTCACAATTGAAGTGAGCAGCGGCTACTCATCACTTCCGTGTGCCGCCTTCTCACTGGGATGGCTTCGCTTGCTGTGGAGAGCGGATTCTAGGCAGAGGAGCTCAGCAGTTGTGAAGTCCAGACTTAGCTCTTGCATGGCACATGGACTCTTCCCTGACCAGGGATCGACTGGTGTGCCCTACACTGGCAGGTGGATTCTTAACCACTGGACTACCAGGGAAGTCCTAGTGACTACATTTTAAAGGAGTGGCTTTCATGTCCTTGAGTCAGACACCCTTGAACAGTAGGAGATACATATATATCTCAAAGGGATAGAGGAAGGACTCACAATCATAAATCCACTTTCATAAGTGCTCTAAGAAGGTGTGGTCAGGGGCCTATTTTCAGGTGTGGGCTAGAACAAACAGTACATTTTGCGGGGAGCCTTGAGCTTTCTCAGGCAGACACTTAAAGGGGGGGCTAGGGACTTCCGTGGTGGCTCTGCCTGCCAATATAGGAGACGCGGGTTTGATCCCTAGGTTGAGAAGATCCCCTGAGGAAGGAAATGGCAACCACTCCAGTATTCTTGCCTGGGAAATCCCATGGACAGAGGAGCCTGGTAGGCTACAGTTCATGGGGTCACAAAAGAGTTGGACACAGCTTAGCAACTAAACAATAACAAGGGTCTTCCTAGGGATGAATTGAGCTGTTAGAAACTAAGTCTTTTAATATGTGGCTAGGGGATTGGATGAAATCATTTGTGTTGAGAATCTATAGTTTTTATAGGCCAAGGTTGAGTCTGATCAAGAGGAGAATGTTTCTCATCCAGTAATTTTAAGACCTGTTGTAAGGTCAGACCACCCAAGATGGCTGTTCTCTATCTCTCTGTAACCCCCTGCTCCACCAGGACCTGCTTCACCCACGCCCTACACTCACAACTGACCCAACCACACACTTACCCCAACCCCAGCCAGTGACTGTTCTTGTTGAAGGGACAGTGAAGGACATGCCCCTCTGCTGGTTTCCCTGGTAAGCCTGGTAACCAATCAGCCAAGGTGACAGCCGATTGCTCTGTAACTGGTAATCCCCCTATCCCCACCCACCAACCCCACCATTCCCCAGGAATGAAGATTGCTGCCATATCTTGCCCACCTTGGGGTGTCACTCCAGGGCCTTGCTTCTGACAATAAAATTCCTGCTCCTGCCCCCTCATCCATTAAATCATTATTTCTGTTGCAGACTCCTGCAACAGAGGAGTTTCCTTTGGTCTTGAACTCGGGCAAGCACAGGCCTTGGAGGCCTGTGGGGTGCAACTCAACCCATATTATTTCAGTTAAATTTTTATAAAAACTTTTATTTGCCTTTTTCATCTGTAAAATAGGAATTACCTATTAACATCTCATACAGCACTTGGGAGCATCTAGTACAGCGCTGTCCAAGGAAGTATTGGACAAGCCCCCATGTCATTATCAATAACCTCATTGCCACATTTAAAAAAAAATAGAAATAAACCATAAAAATGAATGTTTGCATTTTATTTACCTAGTATAATCAACACATTTCAACATGTAATCAATATTTTTAAACTATTGGGAGATTTTACGTTCTGTTTTCGTTCTGTGTATTTTACAACACCTCCGTTACGGCCAGGCACAATTCAAAAGTTCGGTAGTTACTTCCAAGTTGCCGCATTGGCTAGCGCGGGTCTACACAGCTCAGCAGACATGCCCTGCAGAGGTGAGCGTAGGGCGGGTCTTAGCCAGACGGGGCGGAGCTTCTCAGGGCGCGTTGGGGGGGCGGCGCTTCTCAGAGCGCGTTTTGGGCCTCGCCGGCTGCCGTAGGAAGCGCCGGACGTGGCGGCGCCACGTCCCCTGCCGCCTAGGGAGAGGAATCAGTTGGGCCTCCGGGTGCGTGGCCATGGCCTTTACGTTGTACTCGCTGCTGCAGGCGGCCCTTCTCTGCGTTAATGCCATCGCCGTGCTTCACGAGGAGCGCTTCCTTAAGAACAGTGAGTGGGGCGGCGGGCCGGACTGAGGGGGCGGCGGCGGAGCTCGGGGATCGCGGACCACCCGGGCAGGGACGGACGGGCGGCCAAGGGCTCGCCTCTTTTGGGGGCCTTTCCTTGGGTGGGGAAGCCGAGCCACTCTCGTCTCACAGGGGAGTGAAGATTGTTCCACAGACGCTCGCTGGGTGCCAGCCCTGAGGGGTCGGGAAGCGGAGATGGGGAGTAGAGCCGGCAACGCCCTTGCCTGCGACTAGTTTAGGTTAGGAATTTAGTACACGTTTCCAGGGCTGCTTTTAATTGTCAAAAATCTGAGGTGTGGGTTTTCAGTGAAAGAGGGAGGGGCGTGGCTCATTTTGGAGCGTGGGTAGTTTGAAGAAGGAACTGATGGAGAGTCATAGGGGTTCCTGGACTTTGGAGATAAGAGGAAAGGAAGCCTGTTGGGATTATCACAACATTCAGCCACACGCATTCCAAGAAAAGTTTATTCAGCACAGTTTACCGGGTGCCTGTGATGCGCCAGCCTAGAATCTGAGCGTACAGGGAAGACAGAAGTTATGCCTATCGGGATCTCGCAATCCAGGGAGCTCCATGCCACTTGGGCAGGCTGCTTTTTTTCTGTCTGAGGCACAGTTATGGCAGGATACTGCATGATGGTACATCATTTATCACAGCATGCGGAACATGTCAGTGTAGATCACTGAAACTCAAACCCATGAGCAAGATTGATTCGTTTCATTTATTCCTTTAGGAGAGATTTATTGAGCACAAATATGTGCCAGGCCCATGTAATAGGAGCTGAGGTTACAACAGTTATCTTACCCTTCTAATGGAAATTACTCTTAAGTAAAAACTGAAGAAGTACCAATAACAAGTATGCAGACTGTTAACAAAAGAGATGTGTTGGGACATACTAACTTGTGAGTCTTTGAAATCTTGGAGGAAATATGTCTAACCGGAAACGTGAACTGTATCAGTAAACATTAGGTGAAGGGTCAGGAAGTGAGGAGGAAAAAGCTGGTGTGAAAATTGGAAAGCAGGGCCCTAAGCAGGGCAGTGATGTGACCAGATCTGTGTTATTTGCAAGATCTTTCTGGTTACTTTATGGAGAACAGATCAGAAGTGTAGAAGAGTGGATGTGGAAAGCACCATTTCAAATAGGGCAAGTAGATATTGTGAGTATAATACACGTTGAATGGGTATAATAACAGTAATGATACCTAATGCTTAACACTGCCGTGTGCCAGGATCTGTATCCAGTGCTTTACACATGCTAACTTCTGTAACCCTTACAAGAAACCTGTGAGACAGGTACTGTTTTCATCCCTGCTTTACACTAAGTTGGAAATGAAGAAATGGTAGCTGGAAGGGAATACGGGGGATATGTTTTGTGGTGGTTTTATTTTTAGGTGTCAGCAGCAACAGTGAGAACTAGTCAGGTTCTTTTGTTAAGTCAGTGCCATGAAACATGTGGGGAGAAAGTGAACACTGAAGCAAATATACAAATATAAAAAAGACAGAAGAGATGTAAGGAGGTATTCATATGCAGCATGTGGACCTTGGTTGACTTCTACTTCACACATCAACTGTAAAAAATCATTTTGGGGGCATTTTGAAGATTCTAGTATGGACTAGATACTGGATGATATTAAGAATCACTGTACATCTTGTTAGTGTGATAAAGATGCATACTGAAATATTTAGGAGTGAAATATTATAGTACCAGTAATTTATTTTTAAAGAAATCAAGCAGAGAAAAAGATGAAGCACATAAGGCAAAAAAAAAAAAACAATCAATAATTTAAAAAATTATTTATCTATTTAATTTTGGCTATGCCCGGTCTTGGTTGCTGCGCGGGCTCTCTCTAGTTGTGGTGTGCAGGCTTCTCAGTGCAGTGGTTTCTGTTGCAAAGCGCGGGTCCTAGAGGTATGGGCTTCAATAGTTATGGCTCCCAGCCTCAAGAGCACAGGCGCAGTAGTTGTGGTGCCCGGGCTTACTTGCTCCATGGCATCTGGCTGCTTTCCAGATCAGGGATTGAGCCTGTGTCTCCTGCATTGGCAGACGGATTCTTAACCACTTGGGGCAAGTCCCCCAAGTCAACAATTACTACACAACACTGTCAATCAACTATACTCCAATATAAAATAAAATGTTTTAAAAATCATCAGTTATTAAATCTGAGTGATAAATATGTTTTAAAACTTGCATAATTAAAGATTAGAAAAAAGAATTGCTAACAGGAAGGAAATAGTAATGAGAGAAAAATAAAAGATACAAGAGAGAAATGAGGTAATTGATAGCTCAAGGATTCTGAGAAGGTGGGTGGAGATGGGACCTAAGGTACACATGGAGGAGATGGCATAACTGGGAGGTGGGATACTTTCTTTATTGAAAAAGGAGGAAAAGTTAGCTGGAGAAGCAGGAGGTTCCTAGATTTGGTGGCAGGAAGTTTTTCTCCATTCCTTACAACAAATAGGCCAATCACTGTGAGCAGGGTGAAAAGATGTAGCAGCAAGCATGACACAGCATCTTTGTTCCCAGAGAGGTAAAACAGATAAATAATTATACAGATAGTTGAGTCTAGGATAAAGGCTTTGAAGGAAGAGAACTAGGTAAGACCCATGGGAATATGACCTCCTGGTTGAATCAGGACAGTGTTAGTTCCTAAGGAAATAGCATTTAAAGCTAAGTCCTAGAAAAGGAATGGGAATTAGTGTATTTTTGGTTACCTTTCAGACTTCTAAGTGGAGATGTCATGTAGGCATTTGTGTATACAGTTCTGGTGCCCAGAAGGGAGGTTTGGGGAGGATTTACACATGGGGATTTTTACTGTTGGCTGGTAATTTCAAACCGTTGGAATGAAGGCTATTTCTCAGAGAGGTTCAAGGATTGAGTCCTGAAATTATTTATTCCTCTCAGGGTTCTTGGTTGCAAGCAGCAGAAGCTGATTCTGGCTAATTAAGGAGAAGGAAATTTAATAAAAGGCTGTTGGACAATAGAACAATGGAGCAGAGTGGAGAATCCAAATATAGACACATATTTATATGGACACTTAATTTAATAAAGGTAACAGCAGAATGTGATAGGAAGGTCCTTCAATAAATGATTCTGGGTTAACTGGATATTCAAAAAGAAGTAAATGAATCTTGACCCTCTGCTTCATGCTAAACACAAAAGTCAATTGCAAGAACATTGTAGATCTAAGTGGGAAAGGTAAAAATAAAGTTGGAAGAAAACAATTTTTTTTTTCCTGAAAGGGCCATATTAAAAATATATAGCAGGCTTTTGTAGGCCAGGAGACAGAATTGAGGTTAAGTGGGAATTAGTCATTTATAAATGTAATAACATCATTCTTTTTTCCCTGGCTTTGAGATTTAATTGACATATAACATTGTGTAAGTGTAAGACATATTTGTGATGATTTGGTACACATATATATTGCAGAATGCTTACCACAGTAAGGTTGGTTAACACATCCTTCACCTTACATAATTATCATTTTGTTGTAGATACTGTTTCAGTGAGAACATTTTAAGATTTACTTTCAGAGCAGCTTTCAAGTAAACAGTGCAGTGTTGTTAACTATGGTCACCATGCTGTACAATAGATCCCCAAAATTTGCTCATCTAATAACTTGAGAGTACCTTTTGACCAGTATCTCCTGATTTCCCCCACCACTTTGCTCCTGGCAACCGCCATACTATTGTGTCTTTCTTTGAGTTGAGTGGTTTTAGATTCCACATATAAGTGAGATAGTACAGTAGTAGTCTTCCTCTGAGTTATTTCAGTTAGCATAATGTCTTCAGGGTTCATCTTTGTTGTCACACATGTCAAGTTTTCCTTATTTGTGGCTGAATAATATTTCATTGTAAATGTACACTACATTTTCTTTATTCATTCATTTGTCAGTGGACACAGATTGTTTTCATGTCTTGGCAATTGTGAATAGTGCTGCAATGAACATAGGAGTGCAAATATCTCTTCAAGATAATGATTTCATCTCTTTTGGATAAATACCCAGAAATGGGATTACTAAATCTGTTTCTGTTTTAAATTTTTTGAGGAATCTTCATCCTACTTTCCGTAGCAGCTGTACAAATTTACATTCCTGTGGACAGTGCACAAAGGTTCCCTTTTTTGTACATCCTTGCCAGCATTTATTGTCTCTTGGTTTTTTTTAATAGCCATTCTAACAAGTGTGAGGTGATATTTCATTGTGGCTTTGACTTGCATTTCTCTGATGAATAGTGATGTTGAGTACATTTTCATGTACTTGTTGGCCATTTTTATGTCTTTGGAAAAATATCTATTCAAGTCCTCTGCCCACTTTTAACCAGATTATTTGGAAATACAATTATTAATGGAGAGCACTTCCAAAATGTTGGTATGAGAACCTCCACTGGAACCTCTTTTCTATGAAACCACTATAACTAGTGAATATTATTTAAAAAACAAACATTCAGAGTCACCGGGAATTGTCATAAGAGTATACAACATACAGAGAAACTTTTTTTTTCTGCCAAGAAAATCTACTAAAGCTCAGTAAGAGCAGTGAGACTCTCTTCCTTTTGAGCCACATCCAGTTCTCCCCCCTCCCCCACTTGGGGGGGGAAGGAAATAATAAAGATTACAGTGAAAATTAATGAAATACAGAGCAGAAAAACAATAAAGAGAATTAACAAAACTAAAGCTAGTTCTCTCAGAAGATCAACAAAATTGGCAAACATTTACCTCCACTGAGAAAAAAAGAAGACCTCAAATTACTAAAGTCAGTGATGAAAGGAGACATCACTTAGAGAATGAAAAGGATTTTAAGGGAATGGTGTGAACAACTGTATGCCAACAAATTAGATGACTTAGATGAAATGGACAAATTTCTAGAAAGATCACAAACCATTGAACTGACTGATTAGACCTATAACATGTAAAGAGATTGAGTTAGTATTTTAAAAACTTTGAACGAAGGAAAACCCAGGCTTCATTGCTGGATTCTGCCAAACATTTAAAGAAAACTTAATACCAAAATAGAGAGGAGAGAGGACATCCCAACTCATGCCTTGAGGCCAGTATTAACCTGGTATGAAAACCAGTCACAGCACAAGAAAAGAAACTCCAGACCAGTATCTCTGATGAACAGAAACACAAAAATTCTCTGCAGAACACTGGCAAACTAAACCAGGTGGGATTTACCCCAGGAGGGCAGGGTTGATTTAACCTTTTAAAATGTTTAATTCGTCATATTAGTAAAATTAAAATCACATGATTATAATAGATGCAGAAAAAAATTTGACAAAACTCCATACCCTTTCATGATAAAACATTCAAGAAACTAGGAATAGGAAAGAACTTTCTCAGTTTGATAAAGAACATCTATGAAAACCCGCCAGTGAAGGTTGTGTGAGCCTAAATAACAGAGAAGTTCCTAAAGGAGGTAGATCTTAAACAGTAAATCAGGAGACTCCCCTGGTGGTCCAGTGGCTAAGATGCCATGCTCCCAATGCAGGGGGCCTGGGTTCAGTCCCTGCTCTAAAGATCTCATGTGCTGCAACCAAGACCCAATGCAGCTGAATAAGCAAATATTAAAAAACAAAAACAAAAAACCAGTAAGTCAGATTTGCATCAATGTACAGAGAAATGAGGGCTTCTCTGGTGGCTTAGCGGTAAAGAATCTGCCTGTAGTACAGGAGACACGGGTTCAATCCCTGGGTCAGAAAATCCCCCTGGAGAAGGAAATGGCAACCCACTCCAGTAGTCTTGCCTGGGTAATCCCATGGACAGAGCAGTCTGTGAGGCTACAATGTATGGGGTTTCAAGAGTCAGACATGGCTCAGCAACTAATCCACCACCACAGAGAAATGAACAAGGTATTCCATAGGCCTTCCATATGATAGACATAGATGAGCATGGCAGTTTATAAAACATTGAAGAAACTCTATAGATACATGTTTCTATTTATATATTACTGAAAAGCATTTGTTTAATTTTGTCAAGGATTAAATGGAAATTATTGTGTTGAATTGGAAATTATATTGAACCAAGAGAGATTAGTCTAAGTATACTAGGTCTTTCACTTTAGCAGTGCTCTTTTTGATCAAGGCAATTTTTTCAAACTTATATTAGTAGAGTTCTTTGTGTGGTTTATTAGGTACTTTTACATTTATGATAGTGCTGCAAACTTGGTGACACAAAATAAAGCACATTCATTTTTCTTCATAGAAATGGAAACTGATCTCAAAGAAGCTGATGTTTGCCAGTGTCTTCAAAACTGTAGTTAATACATTTTCTTCAAAATGTATCTAGCTGAGGATTGTTGACTGAACCTGGATGGATTGCCCTTTTGTGTGTGATTTTTTGAAGTCTGGGCAGGGGAAGAACATTATGTGGTGTTTACAATTAGTAACTTTTTCTATTTAAGTTCATTCCTGAGATTGGCAGCAACAGCTGCTGGCTGGTCTTATCATTTGTTTTCTGCTGGGCCCTCCAGCTATGGACAAGAAAGCTGCAGGGTTCAGTCTTTATCCTTAAAAAAAAAAGCAAAACTCTTTAAAGCTTTGGCCAGGTTCCTTAGAAAAACAACTGACACTCTTAAGTAGCAGTTGGAGAGAAAACTATTTGTTACAGTAAAAGGTAATCCCTGGCAGATGCTCTTTCGCTGGTCAACTTTGTATTTGTCTGTGGAATATCCAGACAAATGTCTTCCTCACTCTCCCCCAAAATTCTGTTTTCTTTTTCATTCTAGACTAGAATACCATTCTATTCATAAGAATAGAGAAGCTAACATTAGCTGATAATTTACTATTTTTAAAAAATTACTTAAGTGCTGATGCTTAAATCATGGTATTCTCTACATTGTAGAGTTTTATCCTATTTTGTTGACGAGCAAGCAGTTGGAAGATACATTTTTTTCTGGGATCACTCCTCATTATGTGCACAATCCACAAAGTACTTAAAGAAGTTCTTTTTTACTATTTAAGAGACTGTGGCCCTGAATGGAAAGGATTGATAGTTTTAGCAACGATAAATTTCTAAAAAGCAGGTAAAGGAAATGAAACCAGCAACCGTCTAAAGGCAGTTGTAAAGCAATTTAAATATTCAGAGTGACTTGTGGTTGAAGCCCCTCCACTTCTGGAACCTGTCCCTGCCCGCAGTTTGTTCATGCTCTGAATTCCAGAGGGATTTCTCCAATAGAGGAGTAGCTTTACAGGTTTTCTTTTTAAATGTCATTTTTTCTTTTTTTTCAAAGCAGTGTATGTGTGTGGTTTTTAAGGTCAAAAAAGCCCTTCAACCTATAAAGAAAAATGGAAGCCTCCTGCTCCATCTCTCAACCTCCTCCGCAATTATTTTCAACTCTTTCAAGTTTTAAGTCATTGACCTACTATTGTGAAAGGGTTTAGCACAGTTGTACCATCAGTGGCACACTCATTCTTGTGTAAGCACAAATACACGTACTTCCCTTCTCCATCTCTCACGTCTCCAGCCAATTATTGGTAATAGCAGTATTCCATATTTAATATGACCATGCATGTTACAGCTGAACAGTAAAAAAAAAAATCATAATTTTATTCTTCTAGTTGATTTGTGGTTCGGTGTAGAATTCTAAATTGGAACCACTTTTTTCTAGTTTTGAGGACATTATTCCATTTAATTTTCTCATTTCCTGTATTGATGTTAAGTCTAATGCCATTCTGATTCCTGACTCTTAGTAGGTAGAAACCCTTTAGGGTATTCTCTTATCTTTGCATGCACAGTCGCTTCAGTCATGTCTGACTCTTTGCGACCCTATGTTCTGTAGCCCACCAGGCTCCTCTGTTCATGGGATTCTCCAGGCAAGAATACTGGAGTGGGTTGCTGTGCCCTCCTCCAGGGGATCTTCCCAACCCGGGGGGCCCCCGTCTCTTACATCTCCTGCATTGGCAGGAGGGTTCTTTACCACTAGCATTACCTGGGAAGCCCTTTTATCTTTAGAGGTCTGAAATTTTACAATAATGTGGCAGTCTGTGGGTCTCCTTTTCATTCATTGGGCTGTACCCTGATTGGGCCCATTTGTCCTAAAGGCTCATGTCCCTCAGTTCTGGGATATCATCTCTTAATATGTGTTTGATAATTCTTTTAAAAACTTTCACTGGAGTGTAGTTGATTTACAGCGTCTGTGTTAGTTTCGGGGGTACAGCAAAGTGAATCAGTTATATCCTTTCTTTTTTTTAGATTCCTTTCCCATATAGGCCATTACAGAGTGTTGAGTAGAGTTCCCTGTGCTATACAGCAGGTTCTTATTATCTTTTTTTTTTAATATAGTAGTGTGTATATGTTAATCCTAATATTTCCCAGATTATCCCTCCCCCATCCCTTGGTAATGATAAATTTATTTTGTACATCCATGACTGTATTTCTGCTTTGTAAATAAGTTCATTTGTATCCCCCCCCCCTTTTTTGACTCCACATATAAGTGATATCTTAATGATATGTCTTTCTGACTTCACTCAGTATAACAGACAGTCTCTAGGTCCATCCTTGTTGCTGCAAATGGCATTATTTTGTTCTTTTTTATGGCTGAATAGTATTCCATTTTATATATTCACCGTGTCATCTTTATCCATTCCTTTCTTGATGGACATTTATGTTGCTTCCATCTCCTGGCTATTGAACATTGAGGTGCTTGTATCTTTTTGAATTATGTTTTTCTCTGGGTATATGCCTAGAAGTGGGATTGCTGGATCATATGGTAATTCTATTTTTAGTTTTTAAGAAACCCCCATACTGTTCTCCATAGTGGCCTAGTGACTCTATTGGTTTACATTCCCACCAATAGTGTAAGAGGGTCCCCTTTTCTTCACACCCTCTCCAGCGTTTATTGTTTGTAGATTTTTTGATGATGGCCATTCTGACCGGTGTCAGTTAATCCCTTTTTGTAGTTTTGACTTCATTTTCTCTGATAATTAGTGATGTTGAATATCTTTCCATGTGCTTTTGGCCACCTCATTAGATAATTTTTTCCTGTTTTTCCTTTGCTTTCTGGAACTCCAGTTATTGTGACATGTTGATACTCCTTTTTTAACTTTTTTCTTGTCTTGTAGGTGTCTTAGTGTGTCAGCCTCTTTTGAACTTTTTATGCTGATAGAGCAAGAACAAGTGCTCCTTTTTTACATTCTCTTTTTCATGGCATCTTGTTCTCTGAGTTTTGTAGCTACAATAGTTTTTCTCTAAGGATGTTCATTTCCTTAAAAAATTAACTTCTTGCATTCTCTCTTCCTCAGAGCCTTCTTTTCTGGCTTTACTCTATCCTACCATGTTCAGAATCATTCCCTCTTGACTGTCAGTTCATTCTAAAGAGTAAACCCTGAGAGGCTCTTTGGAAGCTCTGTGTATATGGTTGGGATTTACTCACCAGTGGGCATCCCAGTTAAATTCGCCGTTTCATTAAAGCCCCCTGTATGTCACTAACCGAAGTCTTCCTGGGCAGCTGGTCAATTTCCAGAGTAATTGTGCAACTTCCTGTCTGCAGAATGCAAGTATTCTTATGTTCCAGACTTAACGTGATACACCAGCAGGGAAAGCGGGCAGGAGTCTGCCGCTTATGTGTGTAGACTTTAATTCAGTCCACCTTCCCTATGTGTCCCCAGGTCTGGAGCTTCCCTGCTTCAGTCTGCACTGAGAGTAAACCTGTCTCCTGAGGGGGTAAGAGAGAGCCACTGTTCCCATCAGTTCAGTCTAGGGAAGGGGAGAAGGGGATGAGCGGCGCTATCTGCTCCTGTGGGGACTTGCAGTTAGTCCTCCTGTGTTTCCAAAACTGCGGCACCCTCACTGGCATTGTGAAGTTTCTCTCGTTTTCAGGATCCTCAGCACGGTTCGCCTCCGTTTTTTGTTGTGTGCTCCCCAGAGGTGTAGGCTTCCGTTTTCTCTGCTAAGTCAGTTATTGTTCCATCTGTCTGTTGTTGTTGTTTGGATTAACTTCTCTTGCCTGGGGACTTCTTTCTTATTACTCTTGTAAGCTCAGTGGGAAGAGGATTCACTTGCCAGTGCAGGAGACACAGAAGATGCGGGTTGGATGCCTGGGTCGGGAGAGTCCCCTGGAGTAGGAAATGGCAACCCACTCCAGTATTCTTGCCTAGAAAATTCCACGGACAGAGGAGCTACAGTCCATGGGGTCGCCAAGAGTTGGACATACACTAATGTCATTATTAGTAGATTTCGGGAGAAGTGTAAGTTAAAAGCGTGTGTCCATTGATAGGGTTTAGGACATGCTACCCCCAAGTAAGTCACTGTGGTGTTGGACATCGTAAGCTGAAGGAGTTAGAGAAAACACCAGAAGCAGAGCGATCATCCCACCCTCCCCCCTCCATGCCCCTTCTTTCCTGAAAGCAGGAGATAAGTTTCTCATGTGAAAGGTGTCCTCCCCATACCAGAAGGAAGGAGACATTCTTACCCCAGAGGCAGGGAACTGAACGCCAGACAGACTGTATTACTTTATTACATTACCCGTAGCCCAAACCCCTTTTCTTGTTAGTTCTTCACAAATTTATTCTCTTGTCTAAAAGGTAGAAAAGTTTCCTGTTCTGCACACGTTTTCAGGTCTTCATTTTCTCGTGAAGACTCCCAGGTACATGTAAAACCTTAATAAACTTTGTATGCTTTTCTCCTGTCAATGTCTTTGTCAGTTTAATTTTCAGACATAACCAAGGACCCTAAGCGGGTCAAGGAAACATTCTTCCTTACAGTAACCGTTATGTTTAACTGAAACCAGGCTGCTTTCTTATGATGCAGAGTTGTTAAGTAGGTTTATATGAGTAAGACTAAACTGGTTTGGAAAATAATACACCTGTGGTGGTGGCCATTTTGTGTTTTATGTCTTTTCAAGACACTATTATTAAATAATTTTCACCACATTATAAGTAGTTAAAGGCTGGTACTACACCTTTGAACTTAGATGACAAAAAGAGAATTGCCATTTAGTGGAGAATGCTGATTTTGAGCTACCTAGAAAAGCGAGACCAGATATGTGGGAGAAAGAAATTATAGTAGAACTTGTTATATAGTAAAAGTAAATGTTGGAGAAACAGCATAAATATATTCACTTGCCAGAGATCCAGAAGTAGGAAGCAAGCAAAATGCAGGTTTGAGATTGTTTTTAACTTGGAGAGATGTGTGCATTTAATATTGGAGGATTTCTTCCTCCCTTCCTCCAAGCTACAACTGAAATGATTGGTTTGTGTTACGTTTTGTGTCTTAAAAATAAAGAAACATGGTTCTTTGGAAGTTTTATCTACGATGCTAGGGTTTACCATACCTTTCTTTATCCAAAGTTAACTCGGTTTGCTATAAATTAATCCCACAAATGTATATTAAGTACTTGCTCTGGGGTGGGGGACAAGGGAAAGGTAAAGAAAGACTAAATTTAGTTCCAGGAATTTATAATATGACTTACAATCAGTAGTTACTGTTTGGGTAAGACAAGGTTTATTATGACATAGAGGGGAATTAGGAAAGACCTTGACTTTAAAGTCAGACAGACCTGGATTCAGAAGCTGCCTTTAACATGTACAGCAGTTAGTGGGAATTGAGTGTGAATAGCAATACTTGGAGGGTTGTGGTTGATACAGGGCTAGCACGTTAATTTAAGGAGCTTCTGACTTCACTCAGTAGACGATGGAAATCATCACACATTGTGAGTTAGAAAGATCTGGCCCTTTAAGGGAGAAAGAGGTTGAGATGAAATTGCAGAGGCTTCTATTGAGAGTCTGGCCAAAGATGGTAGAGGCTGTGATATTAACCACTGTGATGGAGGTTGAGCTCTGGGAGCTCGAAACGAGTAACACTCTGTGGACTAGGAAGGCTGTGAGCGCAGGTGAGCTAGGCCTTGAAGGGTGAGCGGGAGTCAAAACATACCTACTCTATTGTGAACCTGAATTTTATATTAGTTTTATACCATAGCATATCTCAGTGTTGATGTGACAAAAAAAGCAACCATTATTTAACCTTTATTTCAACCAAGTAAGAGTTGATTAAGCAATATGAAATCTTGTTACCTGATACTTGGTTCTTTGATGTATAAAATAAAAACAACTACTCCATCTTCAGGTTAAAGGGTTAGCGTGTCAGGAATTAATTAAGCCCTGTAGTCATAGGAGATTAAAAAAATACCTAGTCATATGAGATATGAAAAGTGGACCTGAAATAAGGACAAGAGAAGGACATTGCAGAAATGAGGGTGTGTGAGCCTCTAGAAGAATGTGTAAGGCAATTAAAAAAAAAAAGAACAAATAAAGGTAAAGAAGTAATGATTTATATTATCAGCAAAATGACAGAAGGAGATAAAAGACCCATTTACTGAAAATAAGTGGAATTAGAGTTAGATAGTAGGCTAAATTCCTCACTTCAAAATTGAGAAATGAAGAAGACTGGTCACGTTAAAAAGATATACCTCTGTTGGCATGCTATGAAGGCCTATCCAAGCTGTGAACAGGTTTGTATTAACATTTCACCAGGTGAACACATGGTGAAACTTAGATGCAACACCTTTATACTAATAATTACAGTGGGTTTTATGAATTCTGAGTTGAACCAATTTATTATTCAATTTGACAATATGCTTTGGTTTTCAGTTCTGACCTGAAAAATGTTTTGTTTAAAAAAGGAGAAAGAAAAGAGTTAGGTTGTCACAGCAGTCATCTTTACTGAATTCAGTGCCATGGAATAATTTACTAGGCTGTAGTTTATTTTATAAAATTAAAAGGGAAATTAAATGTGCTGCTTATCAAAAGTAAAAAATACACTCTAAAATTTTTAAATCATATGACTATATTTTATGTCTTTAACAGAGACTCAAAGTTATGTTTTAGAAGGTGACTAATGAGGGAGCAAGGCAAGTGCATAATAAATTTTAACACAGCTAATCATCTTTATATTATGCAGTTGGCTGGGGAACAGACCAGGGAATTGGAGGATTCGGAGAAGAGCCAGGAATTAAATCTCAGCTAATGAACCTTATTCGATCTGTAAGAACCGTGATGAGAGGTAAGAAGCAAAACTAGTAGAATACGCTTTCATTTTAATTTTGTGGTTTAAGTAGCAAAACTTCCAAGCAAAACTGTCACTTTTGTAGTGGGAACTTTTTTCTACTTGACTTGGCTTTACTGCTTAAAAAGTTACTGGTTTCTTTCCTCGCTTGCCTTTTCTTTCTGTTTAAGCCAGCTGATGCAGATGGAATGTTCAGTGATGTGATGTTTCTTTGCTACCTGTATGTCACCTCTCGGGGTTGAAAGACAATAGTGTTCTTGCCTTTTAGAAATTCTTTTTGCTTCTAAGTAGAAAAATTAGCTAGAGTCCTTTAAGACTTTCAAGAGAAAAATACAGGCCCCATGTCTGTTATTTTACTAGAAAATATTTTTGAACAACTCAGGAGTTCAAAACCTTTTCTTTAAAACTATTAAAATTAGGGTCTCTTGCTATTTCTACCTCTGTCTCTCTGTTAGCTGCTTTCATCACAGCTTTGGGTAGGATGATAAATAAGTTCATTCTTCATTTAGTGATGAAGCTACAGAATCTTCTTTGCACTGTGTTTCTAATGTCAGATGTCGCTGCCAACCATGTGGGTCTACTTCTGCCTGGGTCCAGTTTGCTTGTGTTCCCAGGGCTGCTCCAGCACTATCCCCAGATTACTTTGTATTGATCTAGTTGTGCCAGTGTGACCCTTACCTCAGTCACACAAGCCCTCCTTCAGATAAGTTTTGGATTTTATGATCCAATGCATGTTTGAATGTTGCTATGTGATAAGGATTTGCAATGTGATTCTGATGACATACTGTATTTCTACCTTCCTGATGCTAGTAACTATGACTTAGTTTTTTCCTGATTTAATAATTAAATTTGTTTTTTTCTTTGCAGTGCCATTGATAATAGTAAACTCAATTGCAATTGTATTACTTTTACTATTTGGGTGAAGATCAGTGGGGGAAATGGAGACTCCGAAGAAGAGCTGTCAGCAGAAGTTATTACTTCAGTCTTTATTGAAGTATACATATCTTAGCTGGCTGTCCTTGGACTTGACAAAAATGTAAACCTGACAATAAAACCAGAGTCTCTATTTATCTGATTATTTAAAATGTTGCACTTACAGTTTTATTGTAAAAAGATCAGATCATCAGAGGCCATAACTATCGAGGATTGGAATACATTTGATTGCTGACTGCTGATAAAAGTTCATGCTATGGAAAAAGATTGTTAAAAGGGTGCAGGAATGTCACTTCTGTGTTTTTAGAGATTTCTCTCTTTGACTTCTCAGGGATGAATTTTTTTTCAAAGTTCTTGTAACTTAGTTATGATGTGAGAACGATTATCCTCCTAGATAAAATTTAAAGGATTTTTAAAATATAAAATATTAGGTAATTTGGATTGTTTTATCTTGAACTCGTTGGTTAAGTATTTTGTCTGTATACTGTCTCAGCTATGAAAAATTCAAATACATAGTAACTATTGAGGAGCAATACTCTGATTTCTGGGAGAGTTCTAATTTTGTTAAGTCGGATAGTCACATGTTGATTGTGTTTTTGTTTTAAGTTTCATTTTAAGTTGGATTCATGCATTTGTTATTTTATTAATTGGCCTGAATGATGAGACCAGATCAGTATCTACATATTTCCAAAGGTTAAAGAAAAATCTGTATAGAAAAGTCTATGCCCTTTGTAACAATGATGACTTATTTTAAAAAATCAGCATAAATAGTATCCTGCAAGAGCAATCCTAAACAATCACCATTAAACCATACTATGTAAGAAGACTTTATTGTGAAGCATTTACCTCCTCAAATTATCACGTTTCTTGGAGTAGCACATTAAGGGGTGTGATTGGTGATTCTTTGTCAGTCACTAGAGCATTCATGGTGGATAAATTGTCTTTTGTTTTGTTTTTATGCCTTAGACCATCCCATATTTGTTTACCCCATAATACTGTTTTATGCAGAAAGATTAAGACAATGTAAATGGTTTTTCTGGAAATTATTAGTTAATAATGCTTTAAAAGGGGTGGAATGGCATCTGTGTTTAAAAGAGAACATTTGTAAATAAAATTCAACTTCCAAGTCAAACACTTGTTTTTGTACCTTAGTATATACCTGTCAGTGTTAATCTTATTTTGTGTGTAATACCCACTCTGTATGTTCTTTGCTCTAAAATCATTGAGCACAGATTTAATGAGTTAATTCTTTTGAACCTGTTCAACAGCTTAAACTCAAATTCATGCATCAGATTCTTAAACTGCCTTAAAGTGCAAAATATGTTAGTTACTCCCATTAGCCAACTAATCAACTAAGGATCCCTCATAAACTTCTTTGGTTCAGCTGTAAGGCCCCCCTGCTCAGAGATCTTCCATCTCCAGCTCAGGCATGGCCAACAGGCATCTAAATATCTGCCCATAAGTCACAGAATCAGAATTGTTCATGAGTTGTGATTATTTTGGACTCCGAATACCTGTAGCGTTAGTGGTCTTGTGTTCTGACCCTGTGTCTATATGCCTATGACCTGGGATGAAGGATCTTGACTGTAGTCTGTTCATACTCAAATTCATAGCCTATTCCTTAATCAAGTGGTTTTCAAACTTCGATTGTTAACAGCAGAACTGGATTTTCAAAAGAATAATAATTTAGAAGTGTAATCCTCTAGTGTCTCCTCTAGTATTCTAAACAGATGGCAGACTTCCCTGGTGGTCCTGTAGTTAAGAATCTGCCTTGCAATGCAGGGGATGCAGGTTTGATCCTTGGCCGGGGAACTGAGATCCTGCAGGCTTTCAGGGCACCTAAGCCCATGCACCACAGTGAAGAGCCCACGGGCTGTACCGAACACCCAGCACAGCCAGAAATAAACAGATGGGAGCAGGTCCATTTTTGTATATCAGTTGAAGCAGGAATGGGACCCATAGGCCCACTGTTCAGTGTCCACTCTTAACAAGCTTCCTAACCCACTTCTATCAAACCCTAAGCTTTCAAAACTACGGTTATAAAGTATTAAAAAAAAAAAAAATCCTTGTTTATGTAGAGTAGGCATGGTAATCTGTGCCCTGTAGATATTTGTAATCACTTGTGTGTATATATGTGTGTACTCATGAAGTGACCCGAGACAAGGCAATATATTAGAGTAAAATAGGAGGCAGGGTATTGCTAGTATGCCA